>NC_133659.1:97775644-98053539 GCF_037893015.1 Macrotis lagotis
GGAAAACTATGACATCAGGGAAGTGCATCCATGACAAGCATATGAATTGGATTTGAGTGAGGGGCTGTGCCAAGTCATCAACTTCACTTTCTTCTCCAGAGCCATCTGGATTCAGTGGCCAGATATGAATCAGGATGGCTGGATGCTCTTGGATGGGAGGCAATCAGGGTTAAGTGACTTGCTCAAGTTCACACAGTAAGAGTCAAGAGTCTGAGACTGGATTCAAACTCCCATCCTCCTGACTCAAAGGCCAGTACTCTATCATTGTGCAAAATTAATGTGTATTGCTTTCCCTCCCAAACATCATAATTGTTGACAATACTTTTTTTTGCTTTTTTCCTGAAAGTATCATTTCTGTCCACAAAATCACAGAAGTGTGAGCTTATCCAATTTTCCAACTCTTGGGAGATTCTTTTAATGAGAAGGCAACACACTTCTTTAATACTATTATTAGATTAACAAGTATCAACTTCACTACCATTGAATAAGGAATTATCAGCTACCACAAATTTTCAACTTTGTTCCCCTGACCCTTATGTATTAGGTCAATAACTCTACATCTAACTCTGGAGAAGATCTTTTTACCAACTCAGAGGAAGCATCTCAAATCTGTTGCATGCTCTAATTTTACCTTTTCTTCATTGCCCCTATGTATACCTAAGTGGTCAAATCTCCTCCATCTCAGACTGAATTTTTATCCATTGAAAGCTGACTTCTGTTTCTTTAGGAATATTTCATTTTTACTATCATAATGAAATATGAAATAGCTTTCTTTGAGTCCCATCTCAACTTCTCCTAGCTTTCTTCAAATCCCAAGCAAAACCCTACCTTGTACAGTAAGTATTTTTCAATTCACCTTAATTCTATTGCCTTCCATATGTTATTTCCAATTTATCCTGTATATTACTGGTTTGTATATAGTGGTTTACATGTTATCTCCATTAGAATTTCAGATCCTTAAAAGCACAGATTGCCATTTGCCTTTATATATCCTTGGTACTTAGCACAGTGGCTGCTCCATAGTTGGAACTTAATAAATATTTATTAATCATTGACTTCACCTTTCCTCCTACATGTGTAACATAGACAAATCATTCAGTTGTGGCAAAAAGAAAGATTCACACACTTGGGGCAAAGCATCATCACCTACTCCTCAAACTGGTTGAGATTTTCAAACTCATTACTTAAGTATTTGATGACATTTACCTTAAATATCTCTTAAGATACTTTCAGATTATTATCACCCCATAATAATTGATAGTACCACTTACCTCCCTTTACATAGCAATTCCACAGTCACATTATCCTCCCCTTCAGCCTATACCCACCTATTTCATCAGTTTTCTCATTCATAAATATAACCTCTCAATTTATTTTAGGTTCAAATCATTCCACTCATCTTTTCTTACCTAACTTATCTTATCAACTGCCTTCTCCTTTGCCTCCTAAAATCAGCTTCTCCAAGATCGACTTTCCAATTCTTCTTGACAATTGATCAAGCTTTCTTTACTCTTTTCCTGGCCTTCTGAATTATCCTTATTCCTATTCCTTCTTCAAACCAGAAATTGAATTCATGCTTGAATGTGGAGTCAGACATTGTTATGTTAAAATTTTTCATCAATTTCTCCAAAGTTCCATCACATTCATCCCCTGTCCTTTTAGATCCAAATCCTTCCTAATTACATTTACCCAATGGTGGATATATTGAAAGTCATAGACAAAAGTTACCTAGAATGAAAGGTGGTAATTGGGCTGTGATCCGAAGCAATGGATAGACTACCCACATTGACGAAAGGATAGATTCACTGAAGAATAATGAAACTTTAAAGTACTGAAACATATGACCCTCTAACTTTGCTACTTCCAAAAATTCTCTCTATAGCAACTGGTCCATTTATTGCCATTGAATTTTTCATGTACTTCTTTAGGATCATGTACCTTTGTTCGATTGCCTTTTCCATCACAGTAACAGAATTGCAGTTAGCAGTACTCATTAGAGCTAAAACTCTGTTTCTCTGAGTAGTGACTGTGAGTAGAGGAAAAACTTCTAGAACTGAAGCTTAGAGCCTGAGGGAGCCAGGAGTGTCATTTTAATGGATAAATCCTCAGTGGACACAAAGCTTGAGGGAGCCAGGAACATCATTTTAATAGATAAGTTGCTTTCTGAGGTGTACTCACTGAACTCTATGCTGAGCAGTTTTAATAGTGTTTCACTAACCTTTCTGGTGTTGTTTAGTTGTCATATATTTTTGGGAAGTTACCATAATAGCACCTTTTCTTGACTGAACTTCTTGGAACTTGCTATCAAATGTGATTATGATGAATCAGGAGAAGAGATAAAAAAACACTCTCATCCAAAGTGGTGAAAGTCCATTTATTTAGCTGTAGTACATTATACCCAATCAACACTCAGGCTTATGTGTAACTTATTCTTAGAATCAGGAGTTCAACTAGTTTAGGGCAGAGAGTCAAACTCTCTTCAGGTCATGATTGTGATAAATTTAGAATATGTTCTAAGAAAATGTTGCTTTGACTCAAAAGCAAAAAAAGGAGTTCTAGTTTTGTTGTTTATGGTTATAAAGAATGAACTGGCCACAGAACTAAAATTAGAAGTTAAGATTTTATTAATTTACCATAAATTAAAAAAAAAGATTATGTGTGTTGTGGTTTGAGTGAAACTGGTAGTCATAATCCTGTAGGATAATGGAAAGAGACCTAGGAAATGTATTAGTGGCTGACACAAGAACTAAAATTAAAAAGGTTCATTATAAAAGGATGCATACTTATATCCTTAATGAAGAAAAACTAATGAAGGGAGCTGATGAAAAAAATTTAAAAGAAATGTCTATTATTTGAACAACTCCGAATGAACTGTGAATCAGACCAGATGATCTAATAGTACAATGATAGTATAGATAAGATATAGGAGTAATTGAATGAGAGAAGGCAAGAAAATACTCAAAAACTATTTCATTAATGATTACTTGAGGGCAGATCCTCTGAGGGAGCTTTGCCAAGAACCTCATAGGACATAAAGCTGAGGATTTTGCTTTGTCTTCAGACTCAGTAACTTTTTCTGGTGACTTTCATTAGATAGCGTTTGAAAGCATTTCATCAAATATCTTTCTATTACTAGTTAGCACGAATATGAATTGTTGATCAAAGGGAGTAAGAAATGAACTATATTGTTGCCAATCATGCTGGCATAGAGACTATCATGGCTGCCACCACACCACATAGTCCTAAAACTTAGCAAAATATGTTTTTTAAAAATATGTATTGTTTTGAATTACATATAAAACAATATTAATATTAATTTTTTAAATTAAGTCCTAATTCTTTCCCTCCCTCTCCTTTGTATCCCTCTTTGAGAAGCCAAATAACTTGATATAGATTATGCATTTGCAATCATGAAAAACATACTTCTATATTATTCATGTTGTAAAAGAAAACATAGCCCCCTCCCAGAAACACACACACACACACAGACATGAAGAAAAGATAAAGTGAAAAATAGTATACTTTGATCTACATTTAGACTTTATCAGTTCTTTCTCTAGAAATGGATAACATTTTTCATCATGAGTCCTTTCTAATTTTCTTGGATCATTGTATTATTAAGATTAACTAAGGGGTGGCTAGGTGGTGCAGTGGATGAAGCACTGGCCCTGGAGTCAGGAGTGCCTGGGTTCAACACTTGGTAATTTCCTAGCTGTGTGGCCTTGGGCAAGCCACTTAGCCCCATTTGCCTTGCAAAAACCTAAAAAAATAAGATTAAATAATTCAGAATTGATCATTATCCAATATTGCTATTACTAATACTATTGCTATTACTAATACATATGTTCTCCTGGTTCTGTTGATTTCACTCTTTATTAGTTCATTTGAATCTTTCCAGGTTTTTCTGAAATTCATCCTGCTCACAATTTCTAAGTGAATAATAGTATTCCATTAAAATCACATACCATAACCTGTTAAACTATTCCCAATTGATGAACATTCCCTCAATTTCTAATTCTTTACCACCATAAAAAGTTGCTATAAATATTGTATTTTTACAAATATGTCCTTTCCCTTAAAAAGTCTTTGTGATACAGGCCAGCAGTAGTATTGCTGGATCCACGGTTTGCACAGTTTCATAACCCTTTTGGGCATAGTTTCAAAACAGTCTGCTGAATGGTTGCACAATTGTTTCTATAATTTGTTCTTTCACACAAACACCCCCCATTCTTTTGGATTAGATTATTTTGTTTCCAATTTATTTTAATCTTTCTATTGTCCTTTATTAAATGTGTCTTTAGTGCATTGTGGTTCAAAAAGGATACATTTAATATTTCTACTTTTTGCTTTTCTTTGTTTTTATGATAATTTTTTGTGTAGTTGACATGAACCACTGAGAAAAAGATATATTCCTTTCTATTCTCATTCACTTTTCTATAGAGATATATCATATATAACTTTTTAAAAATTCTATAACCCTCCTTACTTATTTTTTGTCTATTTTTGGTTAGCTTTATCACATTCTAAGAGGAGAAAATTGAAGTCCTCCACTAGTATAGTTTTGCTATTTCCTCCTGTAACTCATTTGAATTCTTTAAAAATGTAGATGATATACAATTTTGTGTGTATATATATATATATATATATATGTTTAATATTGGTATTACTTCATTGTCTATGGTACTTTTCAGCAAGATGTAGTTTCCCTAAGTATCTCTTTTGATTAATTCTATTTTTGCTTTCCCTTTGAAAGCATATGGATATACCCCCCATTTTTTTGTTTTTTTTATTTCAACTGAAGCATAATAGATTCTGCTCCAGCTTCTTACCTTTACTCTGTTCACCTCATTGCTTCAAATGAAGTTTATTTTTTTGATAAACAACATATTACAGAATTCTGACTTTCAATTAGCTCTAATGCTTGTATTTTGTGGGTGAATTTATTCCATTCACATCCACAGTTATTATTGCTGTATTTTTCCCTCCATTCTATTCCACCCCCACTCTCTTTCTTGTCCTTCCTCTCTTTCTCCCCCCTTTCCCTCCTCTCTAATAGATTTTTTGTTTCTCTTCATGTGACATAATTTATCCCATTATGCCTTTTCCTTTTATCGCCTTCCAATGCAATCCTTTTTCTTACCCCTTAATATTGTTTGTTTGAGTTTTTCATTTTTTGGATATCATCCTATCATAGTCAACTTATACCCATGCCCTTTGTCTGTGCATACTCCTTCTAACTGTCCTAACAGTGATAAGTTATCAAGGGATTATCAAAGATGGAATTGTGGAAGTAGACTTTCTAGACACAGGGCAATAATAAAGGCCTGGAGGTTAGCTAGACTACATTATCATGAGCATGCATCAGTAGCATCATTCAATCTGTCATGAAGCATTTCTGAAGTGTTTGCTATGTCATAGACAATTGGACTAAACAATGGAAATTCAAAGATAAGCAAAAGATAGTCCAATTCTCTACATTCTTACTAGGGAGATAATGTGGAACTAACCAATATATATAGAAGATGGATCGAAGGCAATCTCAGAAAAAAGATCTTCCTATAGAAAATGAGAGTTTAACTGAGTATTAAAGGAGGTTGGAAAGATAAATTTGAAGTCAGATTATGAAAATTTTTAAATTATGAACAGAGGAGTTTGTATATCATAGAATCAATAAAGAAGCCCTGTAGAGTTTTGAGCAAAAACATGTTTTAAGTATGTCATTTAGACTACTGAATGGAGAGTAGGTTAGAGACTGGAAGGACTGAAGTCAAGGTGACCAAATAACAACTTAAAACAATAGTGCAAGTAAAGAGGTGATAAAAATAAGAACAAAGTAGGGAGGTAGCCAGGTGGGTAGAAAGAAGAGGATGGATAGAAAAGATATTGTGGATAACCACTTGGTTATGGTATATGAATGAGACAAATTGTTGAGGATAACACCTAATTCATATACCCATGAGACAGGAAGAATATTGGTAGCCTCAAGAGGGATGGGCAAATGACTTCTTCATAGTTTTATCTGATTTTTGTTATAAGATATAACCTCCAGTGGCCACAAAAATGTGGAGATATTGGGAGAGGCAAGAAGATTTTCCAATAGCTTCATGAAATGACATTAAATAAAATACTCACTGGTAAGAATAAATATAAATATGCAAGTCTCCAGAATCTAGCAATCAAGTATCCAAAGTTAAGGACTATAAGTAGGGTACAACTAGTCACAGGAATTGTACTGGGTCCCAGTTATGTAATTACTCATGATGACTTCCTTTCAACTTTTAATACAAAAACTCCCCCTAACAATTCTCTTGTGTATGATCCTAGTGAAAAGAAAAGCTGTACCATCAGAAGAAATTTTATCCAATTTTTGACTGGTACTGATGAGCAGGGAACACTTACCTTTTTCTAGAGGACTTAGGTAAGTAGTTTGTTGTATGTATACACACACCTTGAAGCTGTTTCTCCTAGTTGGAGAATTCCTGTTTAGTCTCCTTTTCACACTTTACCCTGGAGAGCTTATGTCAGTTGCTTTCATTCCTTAATTCATATAGCTGAAATATTTAGCATACTTTTAAATAATGTTAGAATCCTTGACATGCAAATTGATTTACTAATAGTAATGTACAGCAACACACATTACTCTGCAGAATTCTGATTAGTAGGCTAATTGTAATGAGCAAAAGAAACATTTTGCTTTTGAGAGTCATAGGTATTTCTCAGAATTTTGAGCTTCAGGAATATAAGAAGATTGAATAACCCTGTAATTATTTTTCCTGTCTTCCATGCCCTCCATCTATAATCCCATAGAAATTTGATAATATGGGACTACTGCTTCATGTATCCCAATCTCTAATCCTTTTCTTCTAGCAAGTTCCATGACTAGTGTACCATGCTAACCTTTTGCTGCATCCACTACTTTCATCTATACTGAATTCTCATTATCCTGCTCAGCCCACGAAGATAAGGAATTTTTCAAAATTATGCATTGCTTTCCTCTCTGAAAATATTAATATAATCCTTATAATATATTTCATCATTTTATTACAAAACATCAATTGGTGTAATAAACCTTGCAAGGGCCACCAAACAGTTTTCAATCCCAGCCTCCTGTCAATAAAAGATGAAAACAAAAACTATGCAATCACATATATTTGTAGCATCTTGTTTGTGGCTACTCCCAGAACTTACACTTACCTTAAGATTGGGCACCCAAATGGAAATCACTAATCTCAGTGATTGAGAAAATAACCCTGTATTGCTATCAGGGTTAGCAATGGTATTAACTAAGATGGTAGAACAGGAATAAAACATTGGTATAATCTATTCTCCCCAAAGCCTGAGAAACGCTTTCATACAAATACACACAGGTCTATGGGAAGAGTTCATTGAAGTATAAGATCAGTAAGGAACCTGTGTGTGTAAAGGAGAGACAGAAACAAAGAGAGACATACAGACATATACAGAGAAACAGAGGGAGAGAGAGACAGAGAGAGAGAGAGAGAGAGAGAGAGACAGAGAGAGAGAGACAGAGAGAGACAGAGAGAGTGAGAGACGGAGACAGAGAGAGAGAGAGAGAGCGAGAGAGAAAGAGAGAGAGAGAGAGAGAGAGAGAGAGACTAACTGACACTTGTACTGACAAAGAAACTGACAGTAGTACTACCTGGAAGAATCTCTTTTCCCCAATAGCAGTGTCCTCTGAAATGGGAATTTTCAGTTCCTGAATCTGGAATACTTTACTAAAGGCATAGACTTATTCATCACTTATTTTGCTACTAATTTCATACAAAGGCCCAAGAGACTCATTCGCCACTCATATTACTACTAATTTCTTACAAAGGCCTCAGATCTGTATGATTCTTTTAGCAAATCAAAAGCTGTTTCATATCTAGTATCATGTGCTCTTCGTCCAAAGTTCAATCTAATCTCTCCTTCATTAAGAATTTATTAACATATTTATAGTAAAATTCTGAGACCTCTGTGATACATTGGTTGAGATTAGAATTGGAATCCATGCCCCTTTGTATATTTATTTACTTATAAGTTAAATATGTTTGTGTGCATATATATATACATATATGTATATATAAAACATATTACATATACAAATGAATACTATCATATTAGAAAAATAATTAGGTAATTATAAAGGACATAAAGTATAAATAAATAAATAGGGCTAAGAAAGATGAAATAATATTTCATTCTGCAGTAAACAGAGTTTATTTAGAAGGAATGCAACATGATCTTCCTTAAAAAGATCAGTTTGGCCTCTTGTGAAGGGAAAGATGAAGCTGGAGGTCAATTTAGGAGACTTTTGCAGTGGTCTGGTTCAGAGATGATTAAGTTCTGAAAAAGGCCAGTGGCTGTAGAGGTAGAATACTTGGGCATGACTGGCTATGGGAGGAGGGGGTAAGGTTGGATTGAAACTTAAGTTTATCTCTTTCCTATCCACAGTCATGTCAACTCTGCCCCTGGGTTCCCTTCAAAGTTGGGTTATCCATTTTATATCTTTCAAAGGGTCTTGCATAATTTTGACATATATCCATAAAAGGGAGCTTGCTGTAAAGGAGACTTTTAAGGAACTGGTTATTTCTAAACTAAATTAAAAACATTGCATGCTTAGCAAAAAAAAAAAAGGCACAGTAGAATTTTGTATCCTCATCTTTCAGTAATTATTGTATTATATAGATAAGGTCAACTGCTTGTAAAAGTTTATTTCTTGTAAATATCCTCATCAAGGATGTACTCAATAGGTATGTATATTATTCCTTATAAAGATTATATGTAAATAGATCAGTAGTTAATTTTAGGTTGTCTTTTTGTTTAGTCTTAATAAAGAACAATATGATTTCTCTTATGCTCTTGGTGTTTTATCTTCTTTCAGGTATATTGTAAATCAACTTCTCGATGTCATTACAGCATTCCATCATAGATATTTTCCTATGTATATTTGTTTTTTAGTCCAGTTTCTATTTTCCCTGAAGTAAGATATCTTGTATGATAACTTTATAGTCCAAGTGGAATGGTCTCACTTTCCTTGGTAATTTTAAAGAAATATTGTTAGAAAAAAAGTCTTTTTTTTCTATAAAGATGATCCTTGAAAGTTCACAGTTCAATTCTAGATCCCAAAGACTATTTCTATACTCCCCATTCCAGTCTCAATCAGTCTTCATATATAGGTTCCATTTCCCAAAACAATTTCCTTAAGAGATTGTTATTCAAGGGCAGCTAGTTGGCATAGTGGATAAAGCACCGGCCCTGGAGTCAGGAGTACCTGGGTTCAAATCCAGTCTCAGACACTTAATAGTTATCTAGCTGTGAGGCCTTGGACAAGCCACTTAACCCCGTTTGCCTTACAAAAAAAATCTAAAAGAAAGAGAATGTTATTCAATATCTGTTTGAATGGAATATGTCAATTCTATGAACTCTCAAACTGATATTCCAATTATTGAATAGGTACCTTTTTTTTTTTTTATTAAGTAGCTCTTCTGTTCAAGACCATAGCCACTGTGAGGAGGGAGATAAAGAATTGACTTCCTCCCTACACATCACAGGGGGTCTATTTTTTAGAAAACTTATGACCCAAATTACTCAAACTTCTTTTTCATGTTTTTTTTTATTTTATTTTTCCCCAATATACTCAAAGATAGTTTTCAGCATCCATCTTTTTGTAAACTTTTAAGTTCCTCATTTTTTCTACCTTCTTCTCTTCCTACTCCCCTCCCCAGGAACAACAAGTAATCTTATATGGGTTATATATGTACAACCATAGGTTATATATTGTAATGTTTTGAAGAATAATCAGATCTAAAGGGGAAAAAAACATGAGAAAGAAAAAAACAATTTTTATAAAGTGAAAATAGTTTGCTTTTTAATTCAAACATCTAAACAACCAACTACTGACAGTGTTAGGGATATAAAACCTCCAGAAGATTATTGTACAATTCACAACTGCACAGATTAATCTTCTTCCCAAGGATATAAAACTAACATAATGAATGAGGCTGAAGATTATACTTATTTCTAAATAAATGTTTTCGCAATTGAAAAATAATAGATATCAGGAAGTTAGGTGGTACAATGTGATAGAATACTGGACCCAAAGTCAAGAAGATTCATCTTCCCAAGTTCAAATCTAGCCTCAGATGCTTCCTAGTTATGTAACTTATCTGCCTCAGTTGCTTCTCTATAAAATGAACTAAAGAAAGAAGAGGTAACGGTAGAGTCTAAATAGCAGAGTAAAATCAAGAAATCCCAGAAGCTCTTCCCCAGACCACTCCAAATATGTTAAAATTATGACTCTAAACAAATTCTAGAGAGGTGGAACACACAGAAAGACTGAGTGGAAACAATTTTGGGATCCAAGACAAATTCTAAGATCTGCAGGAAAGGTCTGTTCCACTGAGATTGGAATGAGCCACAGCAGAGCCAAGGTTGCTAAGAGCAAATCTGCTCCAGCCTTCCAAGCATAGCCCACAGGGTGCCTAAGTCCCTGGGGACACCTGGATCCAGGGCAGCAGGGGCTGTTTCCAGATCTCATTGCACAGGGATTGCCAAGGACAGCTTGGAAGTAGAAAAACTCTTCCACACCAAAGTGAGCATAATCCCAGGCAGGCTTTGGTGCAGCCCACCCCAAGAAAATGCAGAGCCACCCAGCAGCTGCTTCCAGAATGTTCAAACTCCAGATGGGTAAGGAGGGTGGGGTGGACTACAGATGTCTCTCCACTTTCACTGGGACAGGACTCTGTTGCTTTGCTGTTACTCAGATCCAGTTCATAATCTATGACCCCATATGCAAAGCAGGGACTCTCTTCACAGCTCCAGGACAGAGGGTGAGTGCTTGTGTTCATCCACAGGCCAGGAGAGCAGTCAGAACCTCTCATAAGACCTTGAAGAAATTGAAGTCCTTGGGAGGGATTTTCCAAAATTCCTAAAAAGCTTGGGACAGTGCACCTTCCACACTGGAAGCAGTCACACCTTAACAAAGAGTTAAAATCAAATCATAGACTAGGGAAATGATCAAACAGCAGAAGAAAAAGAATCTAATCATAGACAATTACTTTGGTCCCATTGAGGATCAAAATGCAAGCTTGGAAGATGACAAAGCCAAAACTTCTACATCCAAAGCCTTAGGTTCAGGCTATGCAAGAGCTCAAAAGGGATTCTGAAACTCAAGTAAAGGAGGCAGAGGAAAAATTGGGAAGACAAATTACAGTGATGAAGGAAAATCCTGAAAACCAAGTTAGCAGCTTGGTGAAAGAGATAAAAAAAATACTTAAGAAAATAACAGCTTATAAACCAATTTAAGTCAAATGGAAAAGGCAGTCCAAAAGGTCAATGAGAAAAATACCTTAAAAATAGAATTGGCTATTTGGAAAAGGAGATAAAATAGCTCTCTGAAGAAAATAAATATATAAATTGTAGAATGGAGATAAGAGCAGCTGATGACTTTTTGAGAAATCAAGAGACAATAAAACCAAAAGAATGAAAAACTAGAAGTAAATGTGAAATATTTCATCAGAAAAACAACTGACCTGGAAAACAGATCCATAGAGATAATTTAAAATGTATTGGGCTATTGGGGAATGGCTTAATAAACTGTGGTATATGTATGTAATGTAACACTATTGTTCTATTAGAAACCAGGAGAGATAGAAATTCAGGGAAGCCTGGAAGGATTTTTCATGAACTGATGCTGAGCAAGATGAGCAGAACAAGAAGAATATTTTACACCCTAACAGCAATGTGGGTGTAATGATCAACCTCATTCCATCAGTGCAACAATCAGGCATAATTTTGGGGTGTCTGCAATGCCATCTGTAGAGAATACCATCTGTATCCAGAGAAAGAAGTATGGAATTTGAACAAAGCCAAAGATCATTACCTTTAATTTTTTTAAAAAATGTTATCTTATAATATAATTTTGCTATCTCTTATACTTAATTTTCTTCCTTAAGTATATGATTTCTCTCTCACCACATTAACCTTAGATTAATGTATACCATGGATACAATGTAAAGACTTACAGATTGCCTTCTGTGGGGGGGAGGGAAGCAAGATTTAGGGGGACAGTTCAAAATAAATAAAATATTTTATAAACAAAAAATATTATTGGGCTACCTGAAAGTCATGACCAAAAAAAAATTATCCTAGACTTCATTTTTCAAGAAATCCTCCAGGAAACTTGCCCTGTTATTCTAGAAACAGAGAGTAAATTAGAAATTGAGGGAATCCATTGCTCACCTCCTGAAAGAGATCACAAAATAAAAATGTTCAGGAATATTATGGCCAAATTCCAGAACTCCCAAGTCTAGGAGAAAATATTACAAGCTTCCAGAAAGAAACAATTCAAATATCATGGAGCTACAGTCAGGATTACACAGAATTTAGCAGCAACTTCATTAAGGACTCATGGGGCTTGGAATATGATATTCTGGAAGGCAAAAGAGCCTGCAGTCCAACTGAAAGTCAACTACCCAGCAAAACTGAATATATTCTTTCATGAGAAAAGATGGGCACTCAATGTAATAAAGGGACTTTCAAATATTCCTGTTGAAATGACCAGAGCTGAACAGAAAGTTTGATCTTCCAGAAGAAGACTAAGGTGAGGCATAGAAAGGGGATGGGAAGAGAAAATTATGAGTAATTTAATGATGTTGAAGTGCTTGCTTTCCTGCATGGGAAGGTAATACTGATAACTCATCTATTTGGACAGTTAGAAGGAACATATATAGGCAAGGCATAGAGGGAATTGAATATGAAGGTATAATATATTATAAAGATGGAATTAATGGGCAAAAAAGTAATGTATTTGGAGAAAGGGAAAGGAGAAGGAAAATGGGATAAGATTATCACATAAAAGAAACAAGAAAAAGCTTTTGCAATGCTGTGGAAGGGGAGAAGATGAGGGGGAATGAGTAAACCCTCATTTTCATAGGAAGTGGCTCAGAGAGTTAATAACATACACACTCAATAGGGTATAGAAATCTATCTTACATTAGAGGAAAAAGAGTGAGGAAAGGGATGGAAGAAGGGGAACAGGGGAGAGGAGGAGATGTGGATGATAGAAGAAAGGGAAATCTCAGGGTTGTCAGATATATTTTTGAGGAGGGACAGGGTGAAAGAAGAGAGAGGATAGAATAAATGAGGGTGGGGAGGGTAGAATGAAGTGAAATATAGCTAGTAATAGCAACTATAGGGGGAAAAAATTGAAGCAACTTCATTGATAGACTTACAATAAAGAATTCAATCCATCTCAGAGACAGAGCTGTTGGAATCTGAGCACATACTTTTCTTTCCTCTCACTTTATTTTTCTTGAGTTTTCTCTGTCTCTGTGAGGGAAGGGAGGATTACATTTTACTTTTACAACAAGACTATAGAAGTAATGTGAAAATTAATTAATTATAAAAAGAAAGAAGTAGCAAACCACTTCAGTATTTTTGCCAAGAAATCCCAAATTGGGTCACAGTCCAATACAACTGAAACAACAGAACAACAGCAGTTCCAAAGCCTTGGATTAGGTATGAGCTATTCCCTTAAATAAGATTTCCATTCACAGTCACATTTCCCTAATCCTCTCCCCTATTTAGCATCAATGCCATAAATAGGAATCAATATGATAAATAAATTATGATCTCTATTCATTGTATTTGTTGCTTCCCTTATGATCTTTAATGGGGGAGATAATCACAGCAATGTAAAATATGTATTTACTAGATAATAATCCTAGACCTTGGCTTTTCTAACTGCCATGCTTATCCTCTGCAGAGGGAGAACTTGGGGAGAAACTAATAATAGCAACAACAAAAGCAATTGAAATCTGTATACAGCTTTAAAGTTTACATTAACTTTAGGATAATCTTCTGAGGTAGGTATTATTATTATTATTATTATTATTATTAGCCCCATTTTTCAGATGAGGAAACTGAGACAAAAGTTGAATGACTTGTTCACGACCACATAGTTACTGATACTGGATTTAAACACAGGTTTTTCGCCAGCATTACCCAAACTTCCAGGTTAACAGTTTTTAACCTGGGGCACATTAATCCTCCATGTGATTCATGAATAGATTTCAGAAGATCCATGACCTTGGACAGGGAAAAACTCATCCTTCTTTTCATTAAAGTCTAACTGAATTTTAGCTTTTCCTTCCTTAATTTAAAAATGTGATCCTAACAGGAGCTCACCAGATTGGCAAAGGGGTCCAACACACACACTAATTAAGACACACAAAATTAAGAACCCAGACTTAATAATTTTCTTGCTATCCCTTACCTATGCTTGGCTTCTTGATTTGGCTTTGAAATTAGCTATATAATCTGCCATTTTGCAAAATAGTTAAATCCCTTTCCCTTAAAGTAACCCACAGTTTTTCCCATTGTTGATTTTCTCCCTGAATTTCTTTGATAATTTATGCTGGCACTTGCAAACACTCAGCTATCACAGCTCTAGCTTCTACAAATAGTTGAAGGCAACCTGGGAGGATATGAAAAGCTTTTATTCAGCCTGATCCATCCAGCTGTGCATGAGTCTCAATTGGCATGAGGTTCAATTCAGATAAGGATCCAGGAATAAAGATGTTTTTCCAAATTATATGAACATTTCACAGTTCCCTGCCAGTTTCCTATAATTCTCCTCTTTTCTCTATTTGCTCTAAGCTTCAGATAGGATGGATGGAAGCAGAATATGTCTCTCCCTAACATGCCCAGGGTTTTCCTACATTCATACCTTTGATCATGCTCCTCTTTCAGTCTAGACTGCCTTTTCCTCACCTTTTGGATTTCTTCCCATTATTTAAAACCCAGCTCCAATGTCAGGTCCCTATTCCCTTCTGTCAGTAATCCCCCTTTCTTTCCTCCTTAGCCTCACATTGCATTGCCATCTTAGTATAGTGGACTTGAAGTTACCAGACATCTGGGATTGAGTTCCACTTCTCAATAGTAAGTCATTTACTTTCTCTGGCCTTCTGTTATTGTTTTTGTTCAGTTATTTTGCATGTTTGATTTTTTCATGACCCCATTTCAAGTTTCTTGGAATCGTTTACCATTTCCTTCTCCAGCTCATTTTACAGATGAGGAAACTGAAGCAAACAGGGTTAAGCATAGAACAGGTAGGTGTTTGAGGTCATATTTGAACTCAGCAAGTTGAATTTTCCTGACTCTAGGTCCTATGCTTTATCTATTGTGCCACCTAGCTGCCC
Source organism: Macrotis lagotis (assembly GCF_037893015.1). Taxonomy (NCBI): domain Eukaryota; kingdom Metazoa; phylum Chordata; class Mammalia; order Peramelemorphia; family Peramelidae; genus Macrotis; species Macrotis lagotis. The sequence goes on from NC_133659.1 coordinate 97,790,848, forward strand.
AATTTTGCTAATTCATTACCAAAATTGGGGAAAAAATTTTTCATACATATATTGATCCTTAAAATAGTCTCAATTTAGCACATCAAAAACCAAATCACCTCTTATTTTCTCTTTCATCTCAATATAATTATTGCTCCAACTAGTCCATTTCAAAGAAGCATCTCCTTTAAGACTTTGATTAAGTAGGGAATGAACCATATAAAGTAATACAGATAGTAAGCAGCAAAACCTGGATCAAATTTGTCCTCTGATGATCAATTTCATATTCTTTCCATTATCCCTCTAATAGCTTCATGCTCTCACCCTGATTGACATGCATGGCTAACTTTTATACACATCTTTGACTTGTCCCATGTTTCAAGAGATAGATTGAGTGGGTAGTCAATAGTCTGCCTCATTTGGACACAAACTGGGGTTGGATGGGATAGCTTCAATAAATATCTTCCCTGATCAGATGATCTACAACTCTCTAACTTTTCATATGAAGTAGGGAAGGGAAGATTGAGATGGAAAGAGTGATGGTAACATAGAGGAAGGAAGACCCCAAGAAAAATCACACAAGATTTTGGAGTGCCTGGTAGGGAGAGTGAAGGCTCAAGTTCAATGACTTCCTGGTCGTGGGGTGTTTCAGGAGATTCTGTGAGAAAAAGCTTCAGTAGAATTCTGTACCATGTGGATAGTGTTCCCCAGGAATCTAGAAATTTTAACTAAGATGGAGCAAAGCCTAGTTTGCTCCATCTTAGTTAAAATTTCTAGATTTAAAACATTAGTGGATAAGCCACTAATGAGTAAGCCACAGTGTCATGCAGAGAGGCAATGTAGTATGGTAGCTGGAGAGTCAGTCTTGGAATCAGAAAGACCTAGATTTTAGTCCAATTTCAGATAAAACCTATTTTGCTGTGAGCAAGTCACCTCTCAATGTCACAGATAAGTCTCTTAAGCTATTAATTTCTGGCGAGTTGTTGATTGGCATTAGTGATGGGGTTTCCCCACACCACTGAAATCACAAATCCAAACAGAACATAACAGACCAAAAAAAAATTAAAAATCCTAGCATGCTTTGTACCTAGCAAGCAACCAAATGCTTATTTGTTTATTTATTTTTTTCAACTTGGGATGGAGCAAGATTTTAGGATGTGTTCTAGTTGTAATTTACCTATCCCTCTAAAACTTACAAATTTATCTCTAAATATGGTTGAGTTTCCAGAGGAATTTGTATTTTCTCTCCAAATTGATTTGTCTGACACATGTCACACCCAACTCCCCACTGAATTGGGGAAAAACAAGTGACTTACTGTTAAAATCCTCCATAAACAAATTTTCAACATTTTACCTTTTTTTGACATCAGGAGCTTTGATGGCATTAAAAGGTCATCACTTTATCAAGCAGCATGCACATGGTATGCATGCCAATATTTTCATCACTTACATACAATAATTTAAATAAAGAGCTTTAAAATGAATGATTTTTATCATGCTTTTAATAACCAAATAACATTAATAATTTCATGAGTCTGGGAAAACTAAGTACTTACAGGGAAGAAATATCTAAATTTAGCTCTTCTATATTTTTTAGTTTGCCATCCATGTTATTTCCTCCATTTAGAAGAAATAAAAAGGTTGCCTAATGCCCAAAGTAATTTATTCACTTCCATCTTCTGGTCAGATTTATTGGCAGAACAAAGCTTGTAAATTTTATAGATAACTTCTCATCCAACATAGTGCTTCACAAGGAAGGGAGCAGACTTCAAAATGGAAGCTAAGACAGTGTTGAACCCATTTATTGAGAATCCATAAAGATGGCATGGAAAGACATGAAAACATACAAGAAGATAATAAAAGCAGAAAATCAGTGTTCCCTAGACTTCCCAACCATCAACCAAAGCATCACAAGACATCTAGACCTATCCTCTTTGGGAATCCCTTCTTTCCAAAATTACCCCATGCCTCCCTAACCATGTTAGCACTAATAATTCTAAGTCCCTGAAATCATATTAAACTGACTGTGAGCACATCAAAAGGAGTTAAGACTGATTTTTCAGGAGACTGTTTAGTGAGTTTAGTCCTTTCTCTGGAACTGTCATGAGAGAGATCTCCTCCATGTGTTAGAAAATACAGCTATACTCAGAGAACAAGCTTCAAAATTTAGTTGAGCATTTGCTAGGGCTAGCCCCTGAGCAAGCCTCTATAAAATAGAAATGGAAACCATACTTATCTCACAGGTTGTTTTGAGAGAAAGAACTACATTAATGTGAGTTATTATCATTGTGTCCTCATAGAAGAAGTTGTTAACCCAAATAATCTCTTATGTGAATGGAGAGGTTTTTGAGCAAAGGAAAGACTGATGTTCTATTCCCAGCTAAAGATATTTCCTTCACACCCTGTTTTACTTCACTTTGTCTCTCTCATTCTCCTCGCCCAAACATATGCAACATTTCCCTTTTATTTCCTGTATCTATCACTGGATCGATCTATCTGTCTCTCAAACAATAAGCACACATGACTGAAGGAAAAAAAGAAAAGAAAACCAGAGCTTGAGAATGATATACTTCGAATCAGCTTAATTTCCATGGCATAATGCCATCAAGTTGCTAGGATTGGGTCATTACATTTCTGTTTAATAAATATTTCTCTAGCTCTCTTTCTCCATTAGTCTGTGGGTCCTTGAGAACAGAAACTGGTTTTTGCTTTTATTTATGTCACGAGTTCTCCCTGGAATTTAGTAGGTGCTTCATAAATGCTTATTAACTGACTATTGATGTCCAAACTAATCAACTATTCCAGTTCTATGATCAAAAAAAGGTGGTGGGGAGGCACTTAGGGAAAAGGTATGGTTCAGCCAGATAATCCATATTCATAATATAGTTCATTTTGTTTACAGGGAACTACTATATAGTTTGCATAATAGCTTCTTTCTTAAATGATATTAAATATAATTTTCCCCATAGCTTTTTCACTAGGGGAACAACCGATTATGTAAAAGTCTCACAATCTGTAGTATTTCCTACCCCCCCCCCACAAAAGAAAGGAAAAAAACCAGACTTATTGGTTCCTTTTTGTGTTCATTTAATACACAAATATGGTTAGCTATGACCAGCAAATGGCCTTAGCATTCCAGGAAATAAAAAGTATAACTAGATTATTGATGCTCCTGCTGATGTTATAAAGTCTCCTTTGCAGCCTCCCCTCCTCATTCCTCACTCCACTTCAGACTGTTTAGTTATGCTCACACACACACACACACACACACACACACACACACACACACACACAAGTAAGAAAACGCAGAGTCTATTTTTCCATTTTAGTTAGGCATTATATGGTTATCTTTTTGATATAATTGTATCAGAAAATTTAATATAGTAAATTCTATTAAATTACTTTGGGAAAACAGGGCAGGCTAGCATTAGAATGAAAGGAGAATTGTTTTGAATAACCCTCCCCCTCCTCAGGCCAATGTAAACCAGTCTCCATGCATGGAATTTAAAGGGAGGGGGCTTTTAGAAATGTGGGTTTATAAGACCCTGGACCTAATTCTTTCTACATTTGTTTCTGACTAACCCACAGTGGGGAGAATAGAGAGGTTATTTGTATTATTCCTTGCATCTTTCATTCTTAACATATGCTAGAGATTGGTCACGATTGCCAGAATTGAGGGGAAGCATACAAAAATAAATGAGGCTACCTCAAGAGGTGAATCAGTGGTCATGGTCAGACCTGAGGAAGTGCATCCTATACCAAACTCAAGGATGCTTTAAAATTACACCCCTCCCCTGCTTTAAGCTATGAGATCGGAATCTTTTAATTAGTTGGATGTATGGATTGGACTTCTCCATCTTCTCCTGTGGAAAGAGAGTCAACACAGCCTTTGTCTTTGGGAAAATAGACTGTGCTTGCAGAGAGAGGGGAGGCTTATTCATTTTGCTGTGGTAGGAGACATTTAACAGCTGTGTTTATATTGGCAGAGAAGTTGAATATTAGGTGACAGGACTGAGGGTTTCAGATGCACATCACTGTTCAGACTTTGTCCACTTTCAGCCCATTTCCAAGGAAACCTGTTATTTATTATTTCCCTTGGTATCATTAATCATATTTCATGATGTATCACAGTATTTCATCTTGTCCTCCTAAATCCATTCATCTTTGAGTCCATTTAGTAGCTCTTGAACTCCACTTCAAAAACAAAATTATCTTCAGATAATAAAATTTTCTCTTTCAAAAAAAAAATTATAGGACCTCAGTGTTACATATTAACTAAGCCCCACAACAGAATGGCAATCAACCTATGTTGGACCAAAGTTACATTCAAGCTAAAAATACCTTTTTTAGGAAAAAAATTCATTCATTTTCTGAAAAACAAAGAATGTTTTAAATAGAATGTCTTTAAAAACCTTCTGATTTTTGATTTATTGCCCTTTGAATCCACAAATCTTCCAATAGAGTTGGTTTCATTTTTTCAGTTGGACAGAGGGCTGTTAGGGTTACATGAAGAGTCTGTCATCCCTTTGGGAGAAACATGTTGAGAGGTACCATTAATACATTAATGATATCTATCCCTGGAGAACAAAGGACTGTTTTTACTTCAGGTTTATCACACCTCATACCCTGACCTCTTATACTAGGATATAGTATACAGTCATTGGTAGACTAAACCTCTTTGGAATGACACTGCTGAGGGAACTTGATTTTTCCAACTCACCACATGAAGTTTGAATGAATAATTCAAAGAAAGTTCAATAATAATTGTAGGACAGATCTTTGCTTACAATATACTTTAGAACATTATTGAACCAAATATGAATTTTCCAGAGTCATTACCCCAATAGAAATTAATTACCCTCTCAGCAGTTCAGAGAGCTAGGAGAAACCATTTAGAATCTAATCAACAATTTATAAAAATTATCTCTTATGTATCTCTTTCCCTTAATCCTAATTCCTCATACCCAAAATGACTAATCTGTAAACTTATTTATCATAAATATGTATGTACAATGTTAACCTCCTGTCTGTTGACCCTGAGGGGAGGGAGTGGGAAGGGATGGTGGAAGGAAATTTTGTAACTTAAAAATATACATATGCATATGGATGAATGTTGAAAAAAAATTTCATAACATGTACTTGGAAAAATAAAATATCAATTTAAAAAAAAAGAAATTTTCAAGTCCTTGAAAAAGAACTTCCCATATATCATGCATTAAATTTAAACACTTAGTTTTTGAAATAAATTGAAATGAATCTACTTTCAAATACATCATAATAGCAGAATTTTACTATGTATGATACATCTTGTGTTCCTTCAGAGGATTTTTTATGTCTTTGATTATTGTTTATTTTTTAATTTACATTTTTTATTTATTTATACATTACTAAAATAGTCTCATTGTAAGAGTAAGCACAGGGGCAGCTAGGTGACTCAGTGGATTGGGCACCCCCCCACACTCCAGAGTCAGGAGTACCTGAGTTCAAATCTGACTTCAGACACTTAATAATTACCCAACTGTGTGTGGTCTTGAGCAAGCCACTTAACCCACATTGCCTTGCAAAAACTAGAAATTAAGTGAAAGAAAGGGGGGGGGGGATGTGCTTCAGTCTGTGTTCCAACACCATCAACTCTATCTCTGATGGATTGAATTCTTTCTCATAAGTCTATCAGAGAAGTTACTTCTACAGTTGATGTTGCTGATTGTAATTCCTTCCATCCATTTCTCCCCACCACCAATTTTTATATTTGCTCTCTCCTTTCACTCTGTCCCTCATCAAAAGTGTGCTGTGGGATAGCCAAGTGACACAGTGAACAGAGCACGAACCCCAGGGTCAAGAGGCTCCAAGCCAACATCCTACCAAAGAGACCCAGTACCTACACATCCCTATGGTCCTGGACAGGCCATCTAATCCCACCACCTTGCAAAAAAGTAAAAAAGAAAATGTGTTATATCTGACTATCCTCTTCTATGATCTACCTTCTCCTCTATCATCCACATCCCCCCTCCCCCCTCCTCATCCCCTTTCTCCCATCCCCTTTCTCTCCTTTTTCTTCTAGATTTCTATGCTCTATTAAGTATATATGTTTCTTCCTTTATGAGCCATTTCTGATGAGAATGAAGCACCCTCATTCCCCCTCACCTTCCCCCTTCTATATCATTGCAAAACCTATTTCTTGACTCTTTTAAATGAAATACCTTAGTCTATTCTACTTCTTTCCTTTCTCCCAGTACATTTCCTTTTCATCCGTTGCCTCCATTTTTAAAATATACTTTGCCTTTAAATTTAGCTCTAGCCTGTGTCTAGACTATAAAAGCTCCTTCTAACTGCTCTAATAAATGAGAAGGTTCATATGAGTATTAACTGAATCATCGTCCCATGCAGGAATACATGCAGTTCATAATTACTAAGTCTTTCATAATTTACCCTTCCAGTTCACCCTCTCTATGCTTCACCTGAGTCTTGTACTTGAAGTTCAAACTTTCTGTTCAGCTCTGGATGTTTCAACTGGAACATTTGAAATCCCCCTGTTTCATTGAAAGTCCATCTTTTCCCTTGGAAAGCATGTTCACTTTTGATGGGTAGTTGGTTCTAGGTTGCATTCCAAGCTCATTTGCCTTCCGGAATATTTCATCCCAAGCACTACAGGCCTTTGATGTGGATATTGTTAAGTCCTGAGTAATCCTGAATACAGTACCACAATATTTGAATAGTTTTGTCCTGGCTGTTTGGAATATTTTCTCTTTGACTTGGGAGGTCTGGAACTTGGCTATAACATTCTTAGGGGTTTTTTGGTATCTCTTTTAGTAGGAGATCAATGGAATCCTTCAATTTCTATTTTACCCTCTGCTTCAAGGATAACAAGGGCAATTTTCCTGTAGAAATTCCATAAAAATGAAGTCAAGGCTCTTTTCCTGATCATGACTTTCAGGTAGGCATATAAGATTTAAATTGTCTCTTCTAGATCTGTTTTCCAGAACCATTGTTTTTTCTATGAGATAATTCATTATTTCTTCTAGTTTTTCATTCTTTTAATATTATTTTATTGTATCTTGATTCCTCACGAAGTCATTGGCTTCCTTTAGCTCCATTCTACATCTGAAGGATTTGTTTTCTTCAGAGAGCTTTCTTATCTCCTTTTCCATCTGGCCAATTCTGCTATTTAAAGTATTTTTCTCCTCATTAACTTTTTTGAACTGTTTTTTTATTTGACCTAAAATTGTTTTTAGTATGCTATTTTCTTCAGTATTTTTTTTGTATTTCCTTGACTAAACCACTGACTTGGTTTGCATGTTTTTCCTGCATCTCCTTCATTTCTCTTCCCATTTTTTTCCTCTACCTCCCTTATTTGATTTCCAAACTATTTTTTAAGCTCTGTCATAGCCTGAGACCAACTTCTCTATTTCTTGGAGGATTTAAATGCAGAAGCTGGAACTTTCTCATCTTCTTAGAGTGTGTTTTGGTCATCCATGGAAACCAAGTAATTGCTATGATCAGGTTCCTTTTTTTTCTGTTTACTCATTTCCCCATCCTGTGCCTGGCTTTGGAGTGCTTCCTGAGCTTTTGAGTATTATTGGGACACACCCACAAGGGCCTGAGTATGGGAGGCTCTGACTGCTCTCCTGTCTGTACTGTGGATGTCAGTAGGGAGCTCCCAGACTGCCACCAGTGTCTGAATATGGACAAAGCACAAGAACTCTGTCCCAGTACCAGACGAGAGACCTCAAAAGTCTCCCCACTCCCTTACCTTCCATGGGCTAGACACTCTGGAAGTAGCTGCCAGTGGCTCTGTGTGCCTGCTTCCATTTCCTGGGATGTGGGCTGTTCTGAGGACCAGCTATGCTGATGGCTGCAGCCACACTGGCTCCCACTAAATCTGGCAGAAGTTTCCTTGCTGATCTTCCAAGTTGTGTTTGGTGTTCCCTAGAGTTCCAGGTCAGGAAACTACTTCTGCTGCCAGGAGCCAGTGCTACCCTTGACCCAGGTGTCTAGGCACCCAGCAGGCTATTACCCATAGACTGGAGCACCTTCACACTGGCATGATAACCCTAACTGTGCTGCCACCCCCTCTACCTCCATGGAACAGAGCTTTCCCACAATTTTCCAGGTTACCTTGGGTTGGGGAATTACTTCACAGGATCTTTCTGTGGGTTCTGACTCTTGAAAACTTAGAGCCATAATTTTAAGTATTTTTGGAATATTTTTGAGAGCCTAGGAAAGGCTATTCTCATGCTGCCATCTTGGATCCGCCCCCCAAGATATTTTTTAAATGTTTTAAAAAATTATTTATTTATTTTTGAATTGTACACTTTTCCCCCAAATATCACCTTCCTCCTCCCACCCCCACAGAAGGCAGCCTATTAGTCTTTATATTGCTTCCATGCTATACATTGATCTAAACTGAATGTGTTGAGAGAGAAATCTTATTATCCTTAAGAAAAAAATACAATATAAGAGATGGCAAGATTACATAATAAGATTTTTTTAATTGAAGGTAATAGTCTTTGGTCTTTGTTCAAACTTCACAATTCTTTCCCTAGATACAGATGGCATTCTACAACATAGATACCCCAAAACTGTCCCTGATTGTTTCACTGATGAAATGAGCAAGTCCATTAAGTTTAATCATCACCCCCATGTTGCTGTTATAGTGTACAATGTTCTTCTGGTTCTGCTCATCTTGCTTAGTATCAGTTCATGCAAATCCCTCAAGGTTTCTCTGAATTCCCATCCCTCCTGGTTTCTAATAGCACAATAGTGTTCCATAACAATTTTTCAGCCATTCCACAATTGATGGACATTCACTCAATTTCCAATTCTTTGCTACCACAAATAAAGCAGCTATGAATGCTTTGGGAATATCCCTAATATATGGTCCTTTGGAGCTCACTTCATCCCACAGTTCCTATTACCTCAAGAGCAGAATGTATATGACAAAATTATATACAAATCTATCAACAAATATTTATTAAGTGCCCACTACAAGATAGATACTGTGCTAGGTCCCACTAAACAAAGAAATAAGTGAAACAGTGGCTGCTTAAATTAGAACTTAAATACTATATCTGAGGATAAAACAGGTCCTTAAAAATGCATACACAATATAAGCAAGATGAATTGAAGGATATTATGTGATGGGCACTAGTATCTGAGGGAGGACCTGCAAAACTTGAAGCTGAGTTTTGACTTGAACTAGGGATCCTCTGAGGCAGGGGCAATGATAGTACATTCCAAGCATTCTAAAGACTGAGAACAGTGATGTTAGATATGGGATATAAAGTTTCATGCATAAAGAATGGCAAAAAAGTCGTTTTAACTTCATTGGAACACATGAAGTGGTGTAATGTATCAGGGAGGAACCATTTTATGAAAGACTTTAAACATATATATATGATATCCTTTGCAATACAAGAGGAGAAATAACAGCTACAAGAATTTCATATCCAAGATATATAGGTACCTCACACAAATTGATAAAACCAAGAGTTATTCTTCAATGGGTAAAATAGTCATAAAACATGAGCAAAAACTTCTGAAGAGAACTTCTAATTATTAACCCTATGAAATATTGCTTCAAATATTTACGAATATTTAAGAAAATTCTGAGGTATTGACTCATGTCTAAAATCAGGATACCATGGCAAAAGATGAGAAGTGATGGGAAGAAAGCATACTAATATATTCACTATTGGCAGTGATATGAATTGGTTCGAGCATTCTGAAAAAATAGAATTATGTTAAGAAGAGATTGAAAGTTACATTCCTTATGCCCAAAGAGCAACAAAAATGTGCATACCCTTTGATCCAGCAATATCACTACTGGGTCTATACCCTGAAGAGATGATGAAAAAGGGTAAAAATATCACTTGTATAAAAATATTCATAGCATGGCAAAGAATTGGAAATTAACTGAATATCCTTCAATTGAGGAATGGCTTAGCAAACTGTGGTATACGTATGTCATAAACACAATTGCTCTATCAGAAACCAGGAGGGATGGGAATTTAGGCAAATCTGGAAGGATTTGTATGAACTGATGCTGAGTGTGATGAGCTGAACCAGAAAAACATTGTACACCCTAACAGCAACATGGGAGTGATGATCAAACTTGACAGATTTGCTCATTCCATCAGTGCAACAATCAGGGACAATTTTGGGCTATCTGCTATGAAGAATGCCATCTGTATCCAGATAAAAAATTGTGGAGTTTGAACAAAGACCAAAGACAATTACCTTCAATTTAGAAAAAAAAAATTTCTTATTATGTAATTTTGATCACTTATACTTTATTTTTCTTCCTTAAGGATGTGATTTCTCAGGGGCAGCTAGGGGCGCAGTGGATAGAGCACGGGTCCTGGAGTCAGGAGTACCTGAGTTCAAATCCGACCTCAGACACTTAATAATTACCTAGCTGTGTGACCTTGGGCAAGACACTTAACCCTCTTGCCTTGCAAAAAAAAAAGGAGTTGATTTCTCTCTCTCAACTTAGAGCAATGTATACCATGGAAACAATGTAAAGACTAGCAGGCTGCCTTCTGGGGGCGGGGGGGAAGGAAGCAAGAATAGGGGAAAAAATGTAAACTCAAAATAAATAAAATCTTTCTTAAAATAAAATAAAATAAAAAGTTAAAAATTAGAAAGGTATGTTCCTTTTTCACCCAAAGATCCCAATGCTCACCATTTACTCCAAAATGGACAAAGATAAGCAGGTTCCACATAAACAAAAATACTATTTATAGGATAACTTTCTAGTAGAAACAAATAGAAGCAAGAAAATATCCATCTATTGTAAAATACCTAAACAAATTGTTGATGATGATAATATAAAAAATAAATAGTTTATGAAAATAAAAACCATTAAGAACCATAAGAAGACTTGCATGAATGGATGCCAAATGAAGAAAAATTAGGAGGCTATATTAGCTAGATAGCTGGATAGCTTAGATAGAAAGATAGATAGATAGATACACAAATAACACATACACATATAATCACAGCAATGTAAGTAAAAAAAGAAAGAAAATGAAAAATAATACTATTTTAATAATGATGTTATACCTGAAGAAGAGATGAGAAATCTACCTCCTTTCTTTCTTTTCAGAATTGGGATACTCTGAATATGGAATATTAACTATTCTGTCAGACTCAATCTATATGTTTATTTTTAGTAAACTATTATGTTTTATGTTGTTTTAAAAGAAGGCATTGTCCTCTTCATAAGAGAGGGATATACTTAAATAATTAAGGTGATATCAAAGCAAGAGGTCAATTTTAATAGTCCTTGATTTTAAGTAGCTGACTTTCTCCTGAGCAATTGGAAGCTATAGGAAGTCAAATATGGGTTCATCTTTTTATCTTTGTAGGTCCAGAACCCAACACATGCACAAATCAAAGCAAGAATTTGATATGTGCTTATTGTTTGATTAATAGTTCATGTAAACAGATAAATATAAATGTGATGATTTGAAAAGGGAGGAAAAAAAGCTAGCAACCAGATAGATGAAGATAGGCTTCTAGCAGAAGATGACTCATGAAATGAGCCCTCAAGGAAACTAAGAATGCTAAAAGGTAAAATAACCTTCTAGACAATAACCCTTACAAAAACTCAGGTGTAATGCTGAATTTGGGGGAAAGCGAGTAGGCCATTATATTTGGAATATAGAGTTCATTAAGGGAAATAATGTGAAATAGGCCTTGAAATGTAAACCAGAAACAGATTGTGAAGGACTTTAATGCTAAGCAAAGGAACTTCTAATTTTATCCTAGGGACATAGTTTGCCATTGAAGGTTTATGAATGAGAAAATATGGTGGTTCAACCTGTACTCAATTTGGCAGCCCTGGGGACAATGGATTGAAGAGGAGAGAAACTGGAAAAAACAAAGACTATTTAAGGGACTATTGCAAGAAATGATGAGAACCATTCCTAGAATGGTAGTCATATGAGTGTAGAAGATCTAGGGAAGAAAGATCTAAAAATAGACTTAACAAAACTTGGCAGCTGACTGGATATACAGAGGGAAGAGGAGTAAAGAATTGAACTCTTTGTTGAGATCCTGAACTAGGTTAATGGAAGAGTGATAGTTTCCTTAAAATAAATGATAGTTTCAGAAGAGATTTATAACATCACTGTTAGAAACTAGTTGTTAGAAAACTCAAATTCCTAGAATTATATCATTTGAGGAATCTAGATAGAAGTTCAGATAGAAAAAAAATACACTGGAAAGAAAAGACATTTTCAGATATTGAACAGTAAAAGAATCAGTAACAGAAAAATTCATGGTTATAGCCTATATATTTCAAATTCATGCTCTCCTGACCAATAATCCCATCCTCAGGCTAAACCATACAGGAAGGTAAGGCTTAGGAAGCACTACATCAGGACTTGTGAAAGAATCATGGGTACCTCCAAAATTGTGTGCCAAAAATATCCCATGTGCAGATAAAAATATTTCAAATTGTACACAATACTTATAATTTTTTGGTGGAATGGTGCTGAACTGAGCATTGATATCAGATATCTTGTAATCAGAGATTAGAAAGGAATATATTCTAAACATGAGGGATAGCTAACTTGTATGTAGAGATATAGGGGGTTGTACAAAGAGTTCATTGATCAGTTACTAGTTCAGTTTAATGGGAACACAAGAAATGGGAAATAGGAAAGGAAAAACAGATTATATTACTGAGGGCCTTAAATTCCAGGCTATTACATTTTTATTTGATCCTGGAATTTATATTTGATTTATATTTTATCCCAGAACATGCTAAATGTCACAAATGAATAAGAGTAAATATTTTGTGAACATTTTAAAGTTTCATTTCAATTGTAATATCCATAGCGAGCATGCAACTTCTCATTGTTGCTTCTAAGAGGACACACATAGGTAATGTTATTGCTAATGCATTATAATTCTAATAACTTTTCTCTTTATCGAATACAGTAGGCTATTCTGGAGATACCACTTTTCTTGCTGCTATAATTTTGATATGTATATGTACTAAATACAGACACCTTAAAAATTTAAAAATTATTTGAGATGACCAAATGGCTCCATGGTAGTGTTAGAAACAAAATAAACTTGTAGACCTAAAGATATTTAAGAGTTGGTGCAAGGCTCCTTCTTTTTTTAATATCTTGAACATTTAATAATATCTGAGAAAATGGGACAATTGTAATATATTCCCTTCCCAAATTTAGAAATATAAGACTCAGGAAACATGAGAACAGAACCTACCAAAGATTCATGGGTTTAGTTCTCTTGTTCTACTTGACTTTATTTTTCTGTTGGAATCAACAAATACTATTTGTCAATGAAAGAAGAGTACATGTAGTTGTTCCCCAAATTTTATATTCTATCCTATTGTCCTTGCTAATTATCCAAGCATTAAATTATTTTGGAAATTGTAGCATCCTTGACACCACACTGAGACCCATTATAAGAGACTATATCTAAAATATCAGAAAGTTGCTAAAAGTTCTTTTTAATAAATAAAATCATTACTTCTATTTATTCAAAGATAAAATAATATCTGTTGACCAGTACAAATCCTACTAGCTCCAGACATCTGAATGTAAACTGAGCATTTTAAAAATGATTGCATAAAAAGTAAAAGCATATGTAGAGACATTGAATTGTACTGTCCCTTATCAACCTCCTGTCATGTACAACATATTCTCCTGGACTTTGAGAAGTTGAAAGTATAGTAAAAAAGATAAAACATAGATACAGAAACATAAATTTAAAACATTCAATCTGATAAATTTGAGACCAAACATTATTCATGCAATTTTTACTCAATAAATAATAATCCAGTTACCTACTATTCAAAGTAGAAGAGGATTCTCAGGGTTTCTCAACAGAACAGAAGCTATTTACACTCAATCTGGACCAACAAAACCCAAACAATGACCAAATAAGACTTGGACTGGGACCTATTATTTCACAATCAATGAGAGTCATTGGTTTGAGTTTAAGGCATTATCAAGTAGCTCCATTTGACTGTATCAAAGCTTGATTCCTAAAATAATCTGGCTGGCTGTCTGTCTGTCTCCCTCTCTAGTTCCCTCCTTTCACTCCCTCCCTTCTTTTCCTTCCTTCCTTCCTTGTTGAGTTTTATTTTGTAGAAAAACATCTTGACGGGTTATGGGTTGGACTATAGCATTAAAATACTCTAACTAAAGATTCTATAAAGTACCTTTCAGAGCTGACAAACCAAACCCTAAGGTAAGTTGGAGGTTATAAATATAGGAAATGCTTTATGACAGTGATGATATTGTCTCCATCAAAAAGCCACCTATAACATTTATCCCAACAATTCTTCAGCTTCTCAAAGACTTCCTTTAAATATCCTCAATGAAAAAAATAAAAACTACCCCCTTTGTTAGAAGGCTGGATTTTTGGATTTTTGGCAGTATACAGAAATCACACATAGCCAAGTTTGGATGAATAGGGTCAGTGAGCTAGTTGAATAATATTGTTTTGGGGTCAGAAAGTTAAGTATGGCTATAAAATAATGCCTAACTTTCTCCTATGGTTTGTAAACCAACTCCAAAGGTGCTTGATGTATTTTTCCAAGTTCAAAAATGTTGAGGGCATGGTATAGGTGATAAAGTAAAAATGATTTTAATAATCACATGTGCATATTTATACTTAGAGGGGAGCCTTAAACTTCCAAAAGGTACAATAATGTGAGTATGGGTACAGGAAAACTATAAACAGAGAGATTTGGGGTTTGTTTTCAAAAGGGGGAAAATGTAAAAGTAATTTTCCTCTTGGGAGCATTTGACTTAACAGATGGTCTAATCATGGGATCCAGGCAAGGTTTCTACTAACTTTATTCCACAAACCTCACATGAACTTCAATTTGATAAATGTATATTTGAAGATCCTAAAATTCTTTTTAAAACTAAAATTCCTTTGAAACTAATAAAATAATTTAACTTAATTCAAGATGCATTTATTTATCAACAAATATGAGCAAAATTAGGCACAGAGGATACAACAGACAAGAAAAAGAAATGATCCTTGCCCTCAAGAAAATTATATTTGACTAGAGGAGGAGGAGATGTTAATTAGGAAGAATTTATACTTATGGTAGATAACCCAGAATAGGAAGGGAACTCAGAGTATATTTGTCCAACCTAGACCTGAACAGGAATCTTCTCTACATTAATTATGCAGTCACTACATAAAATCTTGGAGGGAGGAGAGGGGGAAATATCTTCTGCCCTCAGAAGCCGGCTTATTATGTTTTATATGCTTTAATGGGTAAGTTTTTCCTGGTACCTTAAATCATCCTCTCTAAAGCTTCTATAAATTGCATGTAATACTCTCTCTAGGTCCCGACAAGTCAAACTATACTTTCTTCTATGTGAGTGGCCCTCAAATCCTCGGAGTCTATAAGTTTAAGAATAGATGAAACTTCTCCTCAAGACTTAATGTCCCTTGTTCTTTTAGACTCCACCATGGCTTATCTATGGCTTGGGATTCTGGGTACCAGTGTTCTTCTGGGAAGAACATTGATAAAATAGGGAACATACAAAGTAGGGCTACAAGAATGAAAGGTCTTGGACATCCAGCCAAGATGGCAGAGAGAAGACCAGGCACAGTTCTAAAGTCTCCTGATCTTTCTCCATCTATGATATGAAACAAACCTCTTAACAGAAATCTGATCTACAAAACCGAGAAAGAAAAGACAGGAGAAAGAACATCTACCTCAGGATTTATCTTCCACAATCATGGGTGAGTTGGCGCACAGAAGGCAGATCAGTGGGGGATCAGCCTAAGTAGTGGTGAGGTTTGAACCCAGGAGCCTGAGAGCCAGAGAGCCCAGACTTGCTTGATCAGTGGCAGGGCTGGACCATGGGGGTTTGGGTCAACTAGGGCGCAGAGGCATTGGTGCTGGTGCTGACCATCTGGAGCTTACCAACAGGGCTGGGGGGAGAGCTCCAGTGTGGGAGAGCTATGGACATCATCACATCATCCCAGGGCTCCTCTTGTGTGAGTCCAGGGCTCCTCTGGTCTGAGTAACTCTGAGTCCATGCCTACATTGGTAGAAGCTTCTTCCTAGAACAAACACAATTACAGACTTTCTGCCCCAGGCACAGGTGTGTGAGCAGAAGAACCAGCCAAGCTGACAAGAGGGAGAGAGATGACCTCACCTCAGGGTAAAGCCCACCACTGATTAAAGACAAAAGTATTTACAGCTTCAACCACTCCATCCAGGCCAAGGGAGAAGGCCTCAATCCAGGTCACAGGCACTCCAGAAGAAGCAACCAGCACCTCCTACTGGCCAGCTGGAGAGATTACATTCAGTGAGCAAATCCTCTAGCACCTCCTACTGGCCAGCTGGAGATATTGCACTCAGTGAGTAAAGCCTCTAGGGACCCCAACACCAAACCTCTGTGAACCAGCCCCTCCCCAACTCATGGTCTTAGCAAACTGAAGAAAGGTCAGGAGAACGTGGATCCATAGAAAAATTCTCGGAAAGAAAAGAGCCTAATTCAGAAAGACCTAGAACCTCTGAGAAGAATGAGATCTGGTCTCCAGCACAGAAAGATTTCCTTGAAGAAATAAGGAAGGAGGTTAAAAATCAATTGGAAAATTTGGGAGAGTCAATTAACATCTTGCAACAAGAAAACAAATCATTGGAAAATACAATTGGACAAATACAAAATGAGAATAATTCTCTCAGATCCTCAACTGGGCAAATGTAAAAAGAAAATAATTCTCTCAAAACCTCAATTGGTCAAATGGAAAACTCTTTCAAAAAAGAGAAGTGACCAGTTGGAAAAGGATTTGCAAAAGGTAAATGAAGAAAACTCCTCTCTAAAAAAAAAAGAATGGAGTATGCAGAAACTAATAACTTCATGAGACAGCAAGAACCTGTTAAACAAAACTAAAAAATAGAAAAAATAGAAGAAAATGTAAAATACCTCATCAGCAAAACCATGGACCTTGAGAATGGATTGAGGGGGGGCAACCTGAGAATTATTGGACTTCCTGAAAACATTAAGGAGGAAAAAAAAAGCTTGGACTTAATATTACAGGATCTAGTGATGGAAAATTGCCCTGAAATCAGGCAACCAGAGGGCAAAGTAGTTATTGAAAGAATACATTGATCTCCTCCAGAAAGAGATCCTAAAATGAAAACACCAAGAAATGTTGTGGCCAAATTCCAGAACTATTACATAAAAGAGAACATCCTGCAAGCAGCCAGAAAGAAACAATTTAAATACCAAGGAACCACAGTGAGGATTATGCAGGACTTGGCTGCATCAACATTGAGGGATCAAAGGGCATGGAATGAGATATCCCAAAGATCAAAGGAGCTTGGAATGCAGCCAAGAATGCACTATCCTGCAAAGCTGAGCCTTCTTTTTCAGGGGAAAAGATGGACATTTAACAAAATGGAAGAATTCCAAAAATTTCTGATTAAAAGACCAGATCTAAATAGAAAATTTGTGCATCCAACAGGAGGTTCAAGAGACACATGAAAAGGTATAAAAAGGGGAAGTAAAGAACAAAAAAACTGCTATCCAATAAGTTGAAACTGGCTATATCCCAGCATGGGAAAAAGATTCTCATAACTCTTGAGAATTGTAACTCTAACAGAGTGAATATACCTAGCAAGAAGTGATGGACACTCATGACTTATCCATGAGACTGCTATCCAATGGGATGAAACTGGCTATAACCCCTACTTGGGAGAAAGACTATAATAACTCTCAAGAATTGTAACTCTATTAGATAGAATATACTTAGCTAGAAGTGATGGATACTCAGAATTTCTGGGTATTTGACTCAGATAGAATGATTTAAAAACACCTCCTCCTTAAAAAGGGGAACAGGAAGGAGACAGGAGGAGGGAGGAGATTTATTGGGGTAAATCTCATTACATTAAGAGTTACAAAAGGCTTATGGTAATAGAGAGGAAGAAGGGAGGAGATGAGAAACACCTGAATCTTCTTCTCATCAGGCTTGGCTTAAAGTTAGTTTACACACATACTCAGTTAACTTAAAAAAATCTTATCTTTCAAGTATTAAAAGGGGAAAGGGGAAGGGGGAAGGAGAAAGGGAAGGGGAGACAAAGGGGAACTAACAGAAAGAATGGAAGAAGGGGAAAGGAAAAGGAAAAACGGGGAGGGGGTTGACATAAGAGGGCAAACACACTGAAGGTGGTGGTATTCAGAAACAAAATATTGAGGAATATGGATAAAGGGGGTAAAAGGAGAAAAATACAAGCAGAGGGAGGATAGCATGGAGGAAAATAGAGTTAGTAATTATAACTTTGAATGTGAATGGGATAAACTCTCCCTTAAATCATAAGTGGATAGTAGACTGTATTAAAAAACAAAATCCTACAATATGCTGCTTACAAGAAACTAATTTGAAACAGAGAGATACATATAGAGTAAAGGTAAAAGGTTGGAGCAAAATATATTTTGCTTCAGCTGAAGTGAAAAAAGCAAGGGGGTAGCAATCCTTATCTCAGACAAAGCAGTGGCAAAAAATATCATTAAAAGAGATGAGGAAGGAAACTATATTCTCCTAAAAGGTACCATAGACAATCGCATCCAAATTCTTAGAAGAGAAGCTGAAAGAACTACAGGAAGACATAGACAGCAAAACTCTACTAATGGGAGACCTCAGCCTCCCACTCTCAGATCTAGATAAATCAAATCATAAAATAAACAAGAAAGAAGTTAAGGAGGTAAATAGATTGTTAGAAAAATTAGATATGATAGACTTATAGAGGAAATTGAATGGGGATAGAAAGGAATATACCGTTTTCTCTGTAGTACATGGCACTTATACAAAAATTGACTAGGGCAATAAATGTATTAGGGCATAAAATCCTAATGATCAACTGCAGAAAGGAAGAGATAGTGAATATATCTTTCTCAGATCTCAATGCAATAAAAATCAAATGCAATATTGGACCAGAGAGACAAACATCAACTGCTCATGGATAGGTAGAGCTAATATAATAAAAATGAGAATTCTACCAAACTAAACCACCTGTTTAGTGCCCTACCAATCAAAATTCCAAAAAATTACTTTATTGAGTTAGAAAACGTTTCAAGTAAATTCATATGGAGAAATAAAAAGTCAAGAATTTCCAAGGTTTTAATGAAAATAAGTGCAAAAGAAGGTGGCTTAGCCCTACTTGATCTAAAATAAAGTATCAGTCATCAAAACTGTTTCATATTGGCTAAGAAATAGAGGGTGGGCCAGTGGAATAGACTAGGTGCAATAACAGGAAACGATTATAGTAAGCTGCTGTTTGATAAACCCAAAGAGTCCAGTGATTGTGATAAAAACTCGCTCTTCAATAAAAACTGCTGGGAAAATTGGAAGTTAGTATGGAAGAAACTTAGATTAGACTAACACCTCATACCCTATACCAAGAGTAAGATCCAAATGGATACCGGATTTTGACATAAAAAAATAATATAAGCAAACTAGAAGATCAAAGACTAGTTTACCTGTCAGATCTATGGAAAGGAAAGCAGTTTTTGACTAAGGAAGAGATGGAGAACATCACTAAATACAAACTAAATGATTTCAATTTCATTAAATTAAAAATCGTTTGCACAGATAAAACCACTGTAACCAAGTTCAAAAGAAATGTAGTAAACTGGGAAACAATCTTTATAACTAATGTTTCTGACAAGGACTCATTTCTAAAATATACAGGGAACTGAATCATATTTTTAAAAAAAGCCATTTCCCGATTGATAAATGGTCAAAGGATATGCAAAGGCAATTTACAGATGAGATCAAAGCAATCCATAGTCATATGAAAAATTGCTCTAAGTTATTACTTATTAGAGAAATGCAAATTAAAGCTCCTATGAGGTACTGTCTCACACCTCTCAGACTGGCCAATATGACCAGAAAGGATAATTGTAATTGTAGGAAGGGTTGTGGTAAATCTGGGATACTGGGATACTATTACATTGTTGGTGGAGCTGTGAACTCATCCAGCCCTTCTGGAGAGAAATTTGGAACCACATCCAAAAGGCAACAAAAATGTGCAAACCTTTTGATCCAGCAATACCACTACTGGGTCTATACCCTGAAGAGATGATGAAAAAGTGTAAAAACATCACTTGTACAAAAATATTCATAGCAGCCCTGTTTGTGGTGGCAAAGAATTGGAAATCAAGTAAACGTCCTTCAATTGGGGAATGACTTAGAAAACTGTGGTATATGTATGTCATGGAACACCATTGTTCTATTAGAAACCAGGAGGTATCAGAATTCAGGGAAGCCTGGAGGGATTTGCATGAACTGATGCTGAAGGAGATGAGCAGAACCATAAAAACATTATACACCCTAACAGCAACATGGGGGCGATGATCAACCTTGATGGACTCTCTCTCATTCCATCAGTGCAACAATCTGAGACAATTTGGGGCTCTCTGCAATGGAGAATACCATCTGTATCCAGAGAAAGAATTGTGGAGTTTGAAGAAAGACCAAGGACCATTACATTTAACTTAGAAAAAAACTGATATCTTATTGTCTGATCTTGCTATCTCTTATACTTCATGTTTCTTCCTTAGGGATATTATTTCTCTCTCATCACATTCAATTTGTATCAATGCATACCATGGAAACAAACTTGCAAATTGTCTTCTATGGGGGGTGGGGGGGGAGGGAAGTAAGATTAGGGGAAAAATTGTAAAACTCAAAATAAACAAAATCTTTAAAAAAAAGAATGGTCAAACATCAAGTTATAATAATAAATCATTAATTAATCAATAAAAAAAGAGAATGAATGGTCTTGAGCCAATTCCATATGAATGAACTAGCAATATTAAATCTAGAAAAAAGCATGCACAGGATTCACATGAAAGAGAGATTATACTTGGCTTTGTACAGTTGTTTAAGAAGTGGAATGAGAGGGGCGGCTAGGTAGCGCAGTGGATAAGAGCACCAGCCTTGGAGTCAGGAGTACCTGGGTTCAAATCCGACCTCAGACATTTAATAATTACCTAGCCATGTATCCTTGGGCAAGCCACTTAATCCCATTGCCTTGAAAAATCTAAAAAAAGAAGTGGAATGAGTTACTTTGGGGTGTTTACTCATTGGAAGTCTGAAGGAGAGGATGGATAGCTGCTTCTTGGGGATGTTGTAGTGGGGATTTCATGGGGGTAATGTGGAACAAAATTATCACTAACATATGAAATTCTATGCTTCTTTTATAGCTAACATTTATTGATTAGGATCTAGGGTTCCATTTTGAAAAGATACTAGGCTGTAAGGGGAGAAAAGAGTAAAGTGACTTGAGAAAAGGTAGAATGCAACAAGTTAAGAGAATCTTAGCACAGAATTATTGATTCTAATGGGATTTTGATAGCACTGTAGTAGAATTAATCCAGCAAATTTTCCTTGAATCAGAGTCCATAAGAAGTGTTAGGAATTTTAATTAATATAGGCAACATTTATCCTCATAAAAAAATAAACTGCTTTCAGTTTTTAAATCCAACCCCATATATAAGACTTCATTTATGGTAGGATCACAAAAATTACAATCTTTGAAATGGAAGTATTGATAATTTTAGTTAGCAAGGACATATGAATAGACTATGAAATTTGATGTGTATTGGTCATTTGCCTAAATATTGTTTTAAAATGTCCTACTCCATAGTTTTTACTATCCAAGAGGAAGAGTTCTACTGATTCCTTAACCTGTATGAGGCTAAGAATGAAAGTAATACTTCAACTTAGTAATAAGATTTTGTCAGTGATTTCATCACCGTAAGAAATGCTTGGCATAGAAACTTCCAGTATAGCTAAAGATTAGCAACTGATCTGCACATTAAAGAATTAGATTGTTGCCCGAAGTTACCGAAAAGTTAAGAGACCTGCTCAGTCATTCTGCTAGCATGTGTCAGAGGCAGAATTTAAGCCTAAGTGGTCTTGACTTCAATCTTGTCCCCTTCTGCCTCTCTGTGATAATACAGCCTTATTAAATGTCCATGTATAATTATAATATTAAAAGCAAAGTTCTACATGCAAGTCCATAAAAGAAAATCTTAATTTTTAGGAGATCTCAAATGATATTTTTAGTGCCTGAATGATAACATTTTCTTTTACTATTAAAATTTTAGAGCTGGAAGGGACCTTAGAGCTCTGTTAATCTTACCTTCTTTACTTATAGGAGAATATCAGCTCTTTGAGGGCAGGAAATGCTTCAATTCTCTCTCTATCCATATCACATAGAATGACCGTCAGCCTATAATAAATATTTCATAAGTGTTTTGAATTTAATCAAGTGAAGAAGTGAGACTAAGAGGTAAAATGACTTTATCACTGTAATATAAGTAGTTATTTTTTAAGGTTATGAATATGTTTCTAAAGACTAGCTAACTCACCAAGAAAGGTGAATGTATTCCTTCCTTCCTGACCCTCCCAATCCTCAGTGTTCAAATACCAACTATACTTTAGATACTTCTCTGTGCAAAGAATTATACCTATTTTGATAAATCAATACCTATTCTTAAGCCCATTCAAAGCCTCCAGTTGACACTACTCCAATGTTTCTGTCTCTTCTTTCTCAATATAGCTACTTTCCTCCAATCTCTTTATTTCAGACTCCTGTCATTTCCATCTATCCCCTCTCCCCTCCCAATTCCAGCTCTAATCTAGAGTAATTCAAATGTACCCAGACTAGTGGAACTTCAAAAGGACAATACAATCTCTCTCTCTTGTTTCTCTGTTCTGAGTGTATATTTTGGATTCTCCTTTGGACTTCCTATGAAGGAGGAGGGGTTCCTTCCTTTCCTCCCAGATAGCTACAAAGGTCATTCACATAAGGCAGTGAAAAGATATACATTCATCTCAGTGAAACTGAGGCTATATTTTAAGACCTTATACTTGTCTGTTTTGACCTATCAGAAATTTTGAGGTGGAAATTTCCAGTCCTGGTGGTTACTTCATGAATAAATCATATGGAGTCATTTAGAGAAGTCTGAGTGATGAGATATTCCCTGAAGATCTTAAAATACGATTGATGTTGATCACTAAAGTATTGACCTCTCTCTATATTGGAGGTAATAGAGGCTATTTTAATATTTTAGTAATTAAATGCATTTTGGATAGGGTATAAGAAATCTGTATTTCATGTTAAATTCCTTAGTCAATCTCTGAAAAAATAGATTTACAGTACTAAGAGATGCTAAGAAATTTCATAATCTGGTTAGTTTTGAACTACTTGCCCCAAGTCTTGCTCTTCTCTAGTTCATCTTGATTACTACTTTCTTATTTGCTTTCTTATATTACCCTCATTTGAGAATCCCTAATGGCTCCTGACTGCCTTTCACCAGCCTTTCGTGCCTAGCTAATGTGACATCTTGGAGGCTAATGCTGAATACTTTCTTTCTAGTTAACTCCACCTTTTTCACAGAATTCAAATCAGAGTTATAAAATTTCAGGACTTAAAAATTACCACAGTGGTCATCTAGAATAACCTATACCAATAAAAGAATCCCTAATATAACATATTGACATCAATCCTAATCTTTCCAAACTCCCACTAATTGTTCCTAGTTTTACTCTGTCATTGTTGCTATTGTTCAGTTATTTTAGATATTTTCCACTCTTCATGAAGCCATTCAGGACTTTCATAGAAAAGATACTGGAGGGGCAACTAGGTGGCGCAGTGGATAGAGCACTGGCCCTGAAGTCAGGAGTACCTGAGTTCAAATCCAGCCTCAGACATTTAATAATCACCTAGCTGTGTGGTCTTGGGTAAGCCACTTAACCCCATTTTCCTTGCCAAAAAAAAATCCTAAAAAAAAAAAAGATACTGGAGTGGCTCCAGCTCATTTTTCAGATGAAGGCACTTGACACTGAGGCAAAAAAAGTATTAAGTGACTTGCCCAGGGTCATTCAGCTAGTAAATATCTAAGGCCAAATCTGAATTCAGGTCTTCCTGACTCTAGGTCAAGTGCTGTATATATTGTGTCACCTAACTATTCCCTCCAACATTCTAAAGTTCTATATTAACATGTGAATGCTCCTGGGGATAACATCACTTTACCAGGAATTGGTTGATAGTTAAATGAGACACAGAATAAGGGTGAGCTGATAAGGACTGATGGTTCTAAAAGGAAAAGACAAAGTGAAAATGAAAGAATGCCCAGAACTGGCTCTATGTATGGTATGGTATGGTAGTAACTTACAAGGTCCCAGAAATGCTAACTTGGGTCATCAACTTGGATAGTTAGAAAACTCTAAACACTGAATTGTTTTTAGTTTAATTTGTTTATTTTTAAACAAGTTGTGGCTTTTGATGGGGGCCTGTATGTGTTTTAGTCTTGTCAGTAAACATTTATTTATACCTGGACTTCTTTGTAAAGTTTTAGCAGTACAAAAAGAGGCAAAAGATAATCCCTGTCCTCAAGAAGCTCACAATCTAATAAAGGAGACAATAAAGAAACAAATATTTACAAACATTCTATATACAGAATAAATAGAAATAATAACATTGGGAAGTCAATAGAATTAAGAGGGATTGTAAGAAAGGCTTCCTATGGGAGGCAGGTTTTATCTGGAATTAAAGAAATCTGACAGTCAAAGATCTGTCAGAGATCTTAAGAAATAGCATTCCAGGCATGGGAAACAGCTAAAGAAAATGATCAGTGTAGACATAAAATACTTTGTGGAACTGCAAAAAAGCTGTTGTCATCACTAGATCAGTGAGTACATAGAGACATGAAAGGTATAAGAAGACTAGAAAGGTATGGGGGAAGTAGATGAGTTATGAAGAACCTCTCTACAAACAGAAGATTTTATATTAGATCTTAAATGTAATAGAGAATCATTGGTGTTTATTAAATGTGAAAATGACATGGCTGAATTTGAGTTCAAGAAAATCACGTTGGAGGTTGAATAGAGAATGGTGTGGATTAAGGAGAGATCTGTGTTTCTATGTGCATGTAAATTCATATATTTGTGCTTGTGTTTGTGTTTTATACAAATTTTACACTTAAGTACCTGGCTCATTTATAATCCTAACCATAATTTCAGTATGCAAATAAAGTCAAGGAGCTAATTCCCAATCAATTAAACTTGGTCCCACATCTTTTCTAAATGACACGTTTTATATTTTTAGCTTACCTTTTTAAAATAAAATGTAGAACATTATTTACAAACTATGCTTTCTCCTATAAACATTGTAGGGAGAAGGGAAATGTATTTTCTTATGAATAAAAGTGCACAAAAAAGGTTAAATCCTAACCCAACCAAACCAAGTCAAACCTACCTAAAATGAGTTGAGGTATATTCTGACGTCTTTCAAATCTGATTTTTAGTTGAATTCTCCTCAACTTTAACCAATATGTACAATCAATTAATTATTTAATTAGTGTTTGTAGTAACTATAACCTTTAAAAATCAAATCCCAGCTCTAATTAATAAATGAAGTTTAATTAATGAACTACTACACACATTTCCTACAAACCTCATAGATTAGGTATGAAAAGAGAATACTCTTAATCAAAATATAATTAGTGTGAATTTCCTAATTCAAGACCAGGGAGCAAGAATTTTTTAAACACATAATTTTTATACGACAATAAAACATTGATTAAAATCTCCCAACTATTCATCATAAATTTCAACTTTTAAAAAGGTATTTTTGTAAAGAAAGTATGATACTCAACCAAAGGAATTGAGACAAATTTAGAAATGTGTAAGCTTAAGTGTCAAAGGAGCAAATAGACATGCCCAGAAAGTAGAGATAAAAATGGCTATATAGATATCAATATTTTGTTTGGAAGGAATTTACTAAATACTCACAAAGTGTCAAGCATTATGGGAAGTAATAGCTTTCCTGCAGATGTTTATCCCCAATAATATGTTCCCTTATTTTTTCCCTCCTTTCAGAACAAAATATCAAGACAAAGGCCTCAAATAAACATTTAATCTCATGACAACCTTTCTGAAATGGGCAATAGACAAGAACCATTCACCCTGTTCCCTTCCTTTTATTTGGCTTCTCTGTTGATAAGCTGCTATAGGTTTTAAAGATTTTACCATTTGAGGTTGATTTCCACATCACATTCTTTGATTTAAAGGCTTCATTAAGGTAGGTACACTGTCGACTTCAGTTGCCTATCTCACAGTGTTGTTTCCCAAAAATATTACTCAGCTGCAGGGATTGATGATTTCATTCCCTCCTTCCAAGACAGAGTAGAGGACTCTCCTTGGTTTTTTAAGTGTTTGATAAGTGGATCTGTCATCCTCTGATGGAGCTCTTCCTCATTATACTGTCCTGAATGGCCATATTTTCTGGGTTGTAGGAATGTCCATAGAAGTTTGGGAATGATCTGACCTGCACAATGAAAATATTGCCTGCAATGATGGTAAGAGTTCTCTACCAGTAGGGATACATTAAAACTTCTGACCATCTACAATTATCTCATAGATACTGGCTTGCTAATTCCAAACTCACATGGTTAGGTTGATCAACAGAGTTCATTCAATAACAGTGATGTCCTTAAAGGGTGTTCAAGACTCTATAAAAGGATTAAAAGACATGATCACAGGATGACAGATTTAAAAGTAGAAGAGACCTTACAAGAAAACTCTTTTTTTACTCATTTGCATACACCTTAGATATGTGCAGGGTTTCTGGTGGTTTGTGTTTGTGTTTTGTTTTTGTCCAGACCTATGACATCATTGATGTTGAAATCTCTTCTGCCAATTGGTAGATGAGGTTAACAAATCATCTGTAACTTAAAGTCTCAGAGAACTGCTAGGTTACTGTGAGGTTAGCTTGCCCCGGACACAGCCAGTATGGGTCAAAGGAAGGACTTGAATCCACAATTTTTTGAATCAGAGGCCAATTCTCAATCCACCATGCCACATCTGCCACTGGCATGGAAACTTAGGTTGTTATAACTAATCAGACTCATTTGCTTTTCACAAATTTCGTATCCTCAGATACACCTCTCTGGGGGAAGAGGACTGGGAACTGATTATTTTAAGAACCATGTGAAATAGCCCCATTTGACTTTAAAATGTTCTGGAAAATTTTTCAAGGAATGGGAGGAGACCATCCTAGTCTTCATGCATCCCTGCTTGGATTATCTCCTGGGCATTCCACTCCCCTATCATACTATACAGTGCATTCAAAAGGGTTTTGGAAAAAACAGCTGTACCAATCAGAGGCAGATTTAAAAAGTCGATGAACCAGCATTGTGTCATTAAATTCCCCCTTCCCCCAGCCTCTTAGAGTGAATCATAAGACATATACTATTTTTTTTACTCATTTGCAGGTGCTATAATTTACAAGTAAATGGCAGGGATGTCGATCACACAGGCAGTTAATATGCACTTGAGTTTCCCCAATAGCCAGATGGCATGCGTCACAGCCCAAGTTTGTTGAAATCAGAAGCAAAATTATCTGCCAATAAGTTGCATGGAAGTTTTCCACAGTTTCCTTAGATGACCCCATCCAAGGTTTAAAATTTTTGAGGTCAGGAGAAATATAAATATTCAGTTCTCAATGACTCACTTTCAGTGAGGCCCTAGACAAATTACAGAATAATTCTACTTAACCATCAATGAAAACATTTGGAAGGCTGGCTGGTTGACTTACTCATACTGGGTAGGCCAAACATTTTCCCTTTGGTTTTTTTCTCTTACTTTTAAATGTACCCTTTACTCAGACTGCCCCCTAAAGAAAATAAGAGGAAAATGAGGAAGATGTGATTTACTTCTATGAGGACAGAAATATTCTAAAATCATCACTGTAAACCTACCAGCTTAGGAAATGTCATGAAAGTAAAAAAAGTATGACTGTCAATATGATTCCATTTTCTATCTCCCCTAGTCTGTTTATAGAAACAGGATGGTATTGTTGATATAGTATTGAGTTGAGGAGCAAAGAAATCTCTATTCAAATCTCACCCCTGACACTGTTACTGGATGATCTGAGCAAGTCAGTGGTCTGCATTTACTGTATTTGCATGGATAGAGTTCTCTAGCACTCAAAATACTAGGTCATTTATGGCTATTTTCATTTGCAGACATCAGAGTTTGGGTTGGAATATCTATTCTGAGACTAGATTACTGAATTTCTCAGAAAATTAGTTAAATACAGGAGGTTGATTTACACTTTTGTGGAATAATTTGATTAAAAATTTTGTTCTGAAGAAAAGATACTTCTGAGAATTCAAGTTACTTTGGTCATCACAGGTGTACAAAAATTAGAATAAGAAAGAAACATGATTGCTACATGAACACATACACATCCATGAAATTTTTCTGTGTTCTTACCATTATGAACAAGAATATCAGTCTTTTAATTCCTTTTCTCAACATAATAATTTTTCCTGAAAAAGTAATTTGAGAAGCTCTAAAGAGTACTGTGATTATAAATCAGGACTAAAAAATTATGGTAACTTTCTCTCACTGTATAATCATTTTAAACAAATTTTCTCACTCTTACTAACTTAATTGAGATTTACATATTTTCATCTCTGATTTACTTCAATAGGTCTCAGTTTTCTCCCTGCCTCCACATTCCATACCATCCTTGATGGTAATATATTTTATAGATTGCTATCAAATAAATCTTTGTAAAATGATACTTAAGAAAATGCAAGACCTTCCTTGTTAAATCAATCCAAATGTATATCATGTCGGTCTGGTTTTTGCCAAAACTTCATATTCCATGTTTATTCAAGGCCTTTGTGTCTTTGTTCATTGCCATTGCTCTATATTAAAATGGGTCACATGACCAAAAGATGTAGGCCTAGACATTTTCTCTAATTATTATAACTTCTCTGATCTCTTCCAAATGGGAAATAAGCATAAGATTTAAAGCAGACTCAGCTGACTCCTAATGAGATAATAGCCCAATGAATTAACAACAGAAAAAGATAATATCTAGTCCTTAATATATTTACTCAGTACCCCTTCTCACTGTCTTTCTCACACTGACCAAGTTGACCCACAGAACTCAATTCTACCGAGAAATTACTGAGTCAGGCAGGAGGGAGGGAGGAAGGAAGGAAGGAAGGAAGGAAGGAGGGAGAGAGGAATGGAAAGGAGGGAAGAAGGAGGGAGGGAGAGGGGAATGGAAGGGAGGGAGGAAGGAAGTAGGGAGGGAGAATGAGGAGGAGAAGAAAGGAAGAAGGAAGAAGAAAGGAGGAAGAGGAAGAAGAAAAGGAAAAAGAAGAAAGGAAGGAGAAGAGGAAGAAGAAGAAGGAAGAGAAGAAGAAGGAAGAGGAGAAGAATAGGAAGGAAGAGAAGAAGAGGAAGGAAGAGAAGAAGAAGAAGAAAAGGAAGGAAGAAAAGAAGAAAGAAGAGAAGAAGAAGAAGAAGAAGGAAGAGAAGAAGAAGAAGAAGAAGAAGGAAGAGAAGAAGAAGAAGAAGGAAGAGAAGAAGAAGAGGAAGGAAGAGAAGAAGAAGAAGAAAAGGAAGGAAGAGAAGAAGAAGGAAGAGAAGAAGAAGAGGAAGAGGAAGGAACAGAAAAAGAAGAAGGAAGAGAAGAAGAGGAAGGAAGAGAAGAAGAAGGAAGAAGAAGAAGGAAGAGAAGAAGGAGAAGGAAGAGAAGAAGGAGAAGGTAGAAGAAGAGGAAGAAGGAAGGTAGAAAGAAGGAAGAAGAAATGGGGGAGGAGGAAGAGGAGGAGGAAGAAGGAAGAAGCAGCAGTAGCTAGAAGCAGGTTAAAACTGGTTTTACAAAATGAGTTCCCCAGGGTTGGCATAGGATGTGATAGTTTTGTAAGGTTCAGACCTCAAGGAAAACACCGTAAAGAGAAAAGGAGTCATAGAGGATGTAAAAATTTAGGGGATAATGTCTGAAATCACCAAATATATCAGGGAGAATATTCCCTTAAAGACTTTAAGTATGGGAATTTAAACCAACAGGGGTGATACCAACAACTGAATGAACTATAACTTCAGAATCATCTTTAAAAATCCAAATATCTCTCAATGAATAAATGAAAAGCAAGACAAAGGAAAATGAATCTCCAATGGATGATGCAAGGATCTCCATAACATCCCATGACACTATGAACCCCACACCAGGATGTTCCTAAATGAGAGATTTGTGAATCCTGAAAGCTGAATTTAGTCATGGACAACAAAATTAAGTTAACCCATGGTGACAAATCTCACTAAAGAAATGAAAGAACACTTAGTTGGGAATGCAAATACAGAGAAATGAAAGAAATCTTAAAGAAGAGAAGCAAAAAAAAGGAACCATGTTAAAAGAAAATATGATATCTATACATGTAAAACATTCACCCGACAAACAAGTTGCAAAAAGACAACTTAAGCATTAGAAGTATCTCAAAAGAATAAGAAAAGGTGAAAAAACTTTGAAAACCATAATGCAAGAAATAATAAGAAATAATGCAAGACAACTTCTGAACAAAGAACCAAAGGGTCAATTGAAAGAATTAACAAATTGCCTTCAGAAAAAAGTTATCTACAAAACTCTAATAATATATATATATGTGTGTGTGTGTGTGTATATATATATATATATATATATATATATATAAAATGGTTAAAATTTGACAATTCCCAGTACAAAGGATAAATTCTACAATGTTTAATAGGAAAACTTTAAAATATAAAGGAAAAGAAATCAAAATAATTCAAATCAATTGTGCATCCAAGAAAAAGAAAAGGAGGGAACAAAATTATGTTCTGAAAAACAAATGAGCTGAAAGGAAACCAAGATAATAGATTTTGCAAACCTGAGACCAATAGTCAATGGAAAAAAGATTAACAATCTTTAAGAGAGGCACTGAAAGCATTATTACAAAATAAAACCAGACCTGGCAGATTATTTGCTTTGCAAATGCCCCCAAAAACTGAAATATTAGAAAGGTTAAAAAATATAGCCACTGAGGAAAGTACAGATAAGGGAAGAAATTAGGTGAGGGGAAAAAAAACAGAAAGAGAAAGACATCTATGGGATTAATAACAATAATAACAATAATAATAATATAGAGACCATTAAGAAAAATCTTTCTAAATGTATACAAGCAAGAGGATTCTGGGAAGATGACTGAGTAGGTCAGAAAAAATTTAACTCTTCAGGTTTTCTCCTCAAAGAATTAAAAAAAAGCACCTAAGGGTAAATTTAGAGTGGTAAAAATAAAGAAGACTCGGGGCAAAACAGTGGTCCTCCTGAGAACAAGTGGAGAAGATCCAAAGAAAGATCCTGAGTGGATCGAGAATGAACTGTAAACACCTCCAAGTCAACTCCCTAGTTAGAGGCTAGCTCTAGGGGCAGCTGGTTGGCAGGCAGCCTCCACATTCTCACCTCCCAGTCAGGGGCAGGTCTGAGTGGGGTATCTGCTGAGAAGAAATGCCAGATTCAGTTGTGCTGCCTAGACCGGGGTCCTAGGTAGGAACCAACACATTTCTGGTGAGTGCAGAAGCAGCAGAGTGGGGATGTGAGTGACTATAAAATACAGGAGAAATGAAGTCTTGGTCTTGGGTTCCAGGTCAGAGGAGAGGCCTGAAGGTCATAGTCACTGGAGGATTCTCAGGGAGTAAGACCATTTCTAGCATAGTGTGTAGAGGGACCCTAGCTGTGGCTTGGCGGGAATGGGGGGGGGGGGGTAAAAGAGTGCAGAAGTTAAAACTAGGATAAAACTTCCCCCTCACTGAAGGATTAAAGTTAAATTTAATAAGCTGCTTTTAAAGAGAGCTTTAAAAAGAAAAAAATCAACTATAGATAGTTTCTATGGGAACAGAGAAGCCTAAGGTTCATCTTTAGAGGATGATACTGAAACAAAAAAAAAAGCCCCTCCTATCCCAAAGAGTAACCTCAAATGGCTACCTGGCTCTAAATGAATTCATAAAAGGAATTCAAGAAAGACTTTAAAGTCTTTAAAATCAAATAAGGGAGATTGAGGAAAAAACTAAAATAGAAAAATAGCAATCCAAGCAAAGCAAGAAAATTTTAAAAAGAAAGTAAAAACAACTGGGAAAGGAGATTCAGAATCTTAAGGAAGAAAATTACTCTTTGAAAATTAGAATTGTTCATGAAAAAAACCAGTGAAGTTATTAAAAATAAGAAATAATAAAAAATATAAAGAATGAAAAATAGAAGAAAATGTGAAATAACTAAGAAAAATAATTGATCTGGAGATCAAGAGTAACCATAAGAATAATTGGACTACCTGAAACTATGATAAAAAGATACAATATATAAGAAATTATTAAAGAAAAATTATCCTGAGGTATTATAATAAGAGGGAAAAACAGAAATAGAAAAAATTCTCAGATCAACCATCTGACAGGGTTCATAAGAGGAAAAAGGACAGGAATATATATATATATATATATATATATATATATATATATATATATATATAAATTTCAAAACCCAGCTTAAGGAGAAAATATTAAGAGCAACAAGAATAAAACAATTCAAATATCTTAGTACCATAATTAGAATTACACAAGGCCTAGCAGCAATTACTTTAAAAGACCTCAGGTCTTGGAACACTGCATGTGGAAGAGCAAAAGAACTGGGATTGTGGCTGAGAATATTATACCCAACAAAGTTAAACATCATCCTGAATGGAAAAAAAATGGACAAAATGAATTGCCAGGTTTTCAGAATTTTGTTGCAAAAAGACCTGAACTTAATGGAAGATTTAACATACAAGAATCAAGAGGAATATAAAGTAAACGTGGAAGACTAATTACAAAGGATTCAATAAGAACAAACTGTTTATTCTCTATATGTAGAAATGTAAATTACATGATATTGGTTATTAGTTCAAAGGAGCTTAGTAGAATAGAACTCTTAAAAATAAAATGATGTAGGAAAAACATTTTTAAAAAGAGCTATCATCTCAAACAAATGTGGTGTGAGAGGAATTAGATGGGGAAGGAGAGTTGGTAGTTTGGGACCTAATGTCATTGGAAAAGCATTAAAGAGAGAACAATATATATGTACATTCAGACAGATAGACATATATGCATACACATATGTGTGTATATTTATATATGTATACATACATACATATATATATATATATATATATTAAATTCAGAAGAACTAAGAAGAGGGGAGAGAGAAGGTGCTGACCTAGAGGGTAAGGGAACAGGATAAAATGATAAATGGAAGGGTGTATAGATTAATGAGGAGGAGGGGGTGAGAGAAGAGTAAGGAAGGGCTTCTTGGAAGGGTGGTAGGTTAAGGAATAGGAGCACAAAGTAGTGAGTAGAAGTAAAGCCGAAGAGTGAGGAGGGGTTGTTTCTTTCAGGAAATGTTATAGAAATGAAAGATACATACAAGCAAAATATATAAATATCCATATATATGTAACTATATATGTGTCTGTATGTGTTTGTAAATGTATATTTGTAAAATATTTGTATATTTGTATATTTTGTATATTTGTAAAAATATCTGAATATATTGTTGTATATATAGATGTGTATGTGAGCATGGATAAATATGTATATATGTATGTGTACATTCATATCTATGTGTACATGGATACATGTATATACATGCTTAATTATAGCCATGAGGAGGGGAGAAGAAAAAATAAACAGTAAACAAAAAGAACAAAATAAATCCTCCAAGGAAGTAAAGAAAAGTTGGACAATTCCAAGGCTTTCTTGAAATAGAAATTATTGCTTTATCTTATTATTCCTTTCATGTTTTGCTGTGCATATTTTTCTTATTTTTGTATTTAAGTTTAAAATAAAAAATACCTTAAAATAAATTAAAGTACCTAAGATAACTAAAGTGAAATCATAAATTTTTAAAAAGAAGCTATGAGGAAGTAAGGAGCATAGAAAATATGTAAATAAATATTTTAGGAGGGGCAGGAATTCAGAAATGGAGGGTACTTGAAAAAGGAGAGGGAAGAAGTAGAGGGGAATATGTGATACACATTAATACAGTCAATAAAGTCAAGAGAAAATACAGTAATATCTTTGGAAAAAGCTTTGAAGAATAGACAAGCTGGCAAATGGAGGAAATGAAACAGAGGAGAAATTTTGATTCAGTGATATAAGAGGATCCTACTGATGAATATTCCCATGGGAAAAGAGAGAAATTCTGTAATAGGAGATGCAGACCTTATACTGACTATAATCTTCATGGATTCTGTGTTTAGAACATAACTTTTTAGAGTATATTGTGCCTCCATGAAGAATGTCCTGGCTCAGAGCTCCTTGGTACAACTGATACCCAGAAAAATGAGAAATATGGATCTAGAGAGATTTCATGGAGAAATGAGAGAGGAAAAAAGGATCATTGAAAAGATAAGGCACAGTAATGAACTGCACAATCAGGGTTATGAGAAAATGGCACCATGAGAAAATACTTAAAACTGCTCTATTTCTTGCAGGAAGAGGTATTTCCAGTGGTGACACACAAAAGAAAAAAAGAATACAGGAAGAAATATCTAAAAGGTAATAACATAGAAACTTTAGAGTAAGAAACATAATAAGTAACTTGAAAACTTCCATGAGGAATATGGAGACAAAAGAAGAAATAAATATCAGGGCCACGAATCAAAGGGAAGTATAAACTAAAAAATGGATTTAAAAAAGGGAGATAAACCATTTTTAGAAAAAATCTGTAAAAAAAGATCTGGAGAACAGCTCAAGAAGAGAAAACATAATAATTGGACTACTCAAAAGTTACAATAATAAATTAAAATTTTCTTAAAGAAAAATAAGTTTCTTTGTTGTTCCATAAAGAAAATACTCCATCTATTGGCTCTGGGCATTTTCTCTGACAGTATGCTTTCCTCATTCATTTACACCATTTGAATTCTTTGTCTTCCTTTAAATTCCAACTAAAATACAAATTTCTAAAGGAAGGTTCTCCTAATTCTTCTTAATCTAATGCCTTTTTATTCTTATTTACAATTTATCCTTCATATAATTTTCCTTGTGTTTATTTGTTGTCTTCCCATTAGATTTTGATATCCTTGAGGGCAAGGATTTTCTTTATCTCTTTTTGTAGGTGCTTAATAAATGCTTATTGATTAATTGACTGAATTCTAGTCATATTTTTATTGTTTAGCATCATTAAACATCTAAAGCATAATATGAAAGAAGGATACACTGGAAGCTTTCCCAGTAAACAATGGAATAAAACAATGACATCCACTCCCCTCACTATTTTTTGTATAGGTCAGGAAATGCTACCATAGTAAATAAGAGAAAAGACAAAAAATTAAACATAGAAAGATAGGTAAGTAGTAAAAAAAATATGTCTTCATTGGTAACATGATGGTTTACTTAGAAAATCCTGGAAAATCAGTAAAAACTACTAATTGAGACAGTAACCATAAATGTTGCAAGCTTCCAAATAAATCCTCCAAAATCAACATTTCTAAATCATCATCATCATCATCATCATAATCATATCTAAAAGGCAATAATATAAGGAAAATATCAATGCAAATAATTGCAAAATGCAGTAAATATTTGTACATTATTCTATCAAAGAACACAAGACTCTTCTATAAATTGTATTATAAATTGTTCCTTAAAAAATAAAGAACAATCTTATTAGCTATTAAAAAAAATCAGTGCTCATGGAAATTTCTTGTCAATGTAATAAAAATGACTATCAAAGTTAATTCACAATTTTAATTCTCTATAAATCAAATTATCAAATCGATATTTTACAGAGTGCAATAAAATTATTTTGAAAAACAGATCTAGAATATCAAGGGAAATAATGAAAAGAGGTATGGATTAAGGGGAGTGGTCATTCCAAAACTCAACTTGTGTTATAGAGCCCCAGTCATCAAAAACTTTTGATATATGCTGTAAAAATAAGAGAGTTACATAAATGGAACAAGTAAAGTTAGAATCAGAAATAATGGAACTCTATCACCCATTTTTTGATAAACATTGAAACATAAATTACTTAGGATATGGTGTAACCAACTACTGATTAGGGAATGTTTAAACAAATTGTGGTACATGGATCCATCAGAACATTGCTGTGCTGTAAGAAAGAAAAAATGTGATGACTACTGAAAAACAGAAACATTTGCATGAACTGATGCAAAATAAAGTAAGCAGAGTCAAGAGAAGAACATTCACAATGAGTGAACTGACAAAATTACTTAGAAAATCCTAGAAAATCAGCATGATTCAAAAAAGGAAGCATGGTTTAAAGAACTTATAGGAGGATATTCCCACACAGTTCCTTGAGAAAAAGTGAGAGGTCCATGATTATGTTACATTGAATGTATTTCTAGACTTTTTCAATATATTGATCACTTTTGCTAATTTTTTTCTCTCTTCTTTTTTTTTCTTTTTTAGTTTTAAAAATATTTGTAGGGGCAGCTGGGTGGCATAGTGGATAGAGCACCGGCCCTGGAGTTGGGAGGACCTGATATGAAAAGAATCAATAAAAATATTTTTTTAAAAAGGAAACACCTCTCCTGTCCACCAATCCAAATCATGTTTCCTCAAGACTCACCTATAGCATCTATCCAAATTTAATTCTATCCTGAATGATACTTCCTTTTTGCAGAATTCCTATAATACTCTAACCTATGATTCTTTGTATTTGGGGGGGTGGGGTTCATCTATATGCACATGTAGATTTTTAAGTTATAAAATTTCCTTCCACCCTCCCTTCCCATTCCCCTCCCCTCAGCAGCAAACAATCAGGTTAGCTTTGTACACACATATTTTTGATAAACATGTTTACAGATTGTTCATTTTCTATGTGAGGAATTAGGATTAAGGGAAAGAGATACATAAGAGATAATTTTTTTATAAATTGTTCATCAGATTCCAAAGTATTAATATCACATTCTCTTCTATTCTGGTTTTCCTAGGACTTCTATTCATTTCTTTGACATTTAACTTAAACATACCAATTTCTCAATCCACTTTATCATACGCTATATTTTTTTAGCACCAATGTTGTATCGTTTTGTGGTTCTCTGCAGATATTTTATGTATTTACATTTTATCTTCTCTAAAGATCAGTATTGACTCTACCTAGACATCATTTTTAGCCAATTCTCAGACAGAACCCAACTGAATAAATACACATATTGCACTTGAAAGCAAGAATAGGGTACCTGTGATAAGTAGTAGCAAACACATGAACTTTAGGTAAGTTTCTAGCTCAAAAGCATTGAATATGATTTCTATTAGTTTGTGCAAATGCTTAATAGGAATCATAAAACTTGGAACTTTAAGTATGGATAAAAAAAGAAGAGAGCAATTGATTAGTTACCTCATTATGCACCCACCCCCTACAGGCTCAACAGCAGAATAACTGCTGAAGAAAACATTTTTAAAAAAATAAAAAGCAAAACAAAGCATCACACAGTTCTGTAGGAGAGGAATGACAAGTGAAGAACCCTGCTTCTCTGTCCAACAGGAAAGAGACAGAAACTGGACAAGAGGTCCCAGAAGACCTATACATTTAAACTAAATATACTTTTTAGTTGATTTAAGTTGAATGCTTCTAATCATGTATTTTTTTCCCCTTAGTAAGATCTAGACCTTTTTCTCTAGGCTAAATTAAGGATTGTTATCAATCAATACTGTACATTTTGCTTCCTCAACTGTATCAGATCTAATAGTCAGAAGAGGGATTCCTTTTCATATGACCAATTTGGAATTGAAGAAATGCTGCCCTTAAAAAGAAAGTTGTTGTCTCAATATAGTCACATAACAAGAGAGTAGGATTTGTTTCGCTTGTTATATTAATATCTTTGACATCCTAGTTCAACAGCTGGCACATAATAGATACTTAATAAACACCCACTGATGATTAATTGATTTGATTTGTTTACAGGACTACTTTTTTGAGTTTATTGTTCTTGCTTGAGTCAACTGGAAGAGCAGAAAGTCATTATATACCACTTCAAACTCTTCTTAAACAGCTGGTAGATAAATAGAATCCATTGGTTATCACAATATTGCCATGGATGGCTAAAACAAGAGACATAATTTCATATACCTCAAAATGTCTGACATATTTCTAGGAATTCAATAGCTATATTGAATAAATAATGTAAGCATGATCAATTACATTTTCAAATACAAATTTCTTGAATTTTGCTCCAAGCTTCTTTCTGTCCTTATTCTAAATTGCTTCTTTTAATGCTCTGTATATTGTAACCAAACTGTATTGTTCCTCAAGATCACTCACTCTACCTTTTCTGTCCTCTATCTATTCATGGAAGCTATACTCCAAGCTGCAGGACAGCTAGGTTGTATAATGGTTAGTGTGGTGGAGCTGGAGTCAGGAGCAACTCCTTTTCCTGTGTCCAAAGCTGCCTCATATACTTTCTGTGTGACCATGGACAAGTCACTTAACCCTATTTGCCTCAATTTCCTCATCTGTAAAACAAGCAAAACAAGAAAGTAATGCCCAATTGGGGACATAAAGAACTGGACATGACTGAAATAACAATAACAACAAGAAAACTCTCAAATTTATACAATGTTTCCTCTACATTTCTTATTGTTAAAATAGCCTCCAATTTCCAGATCTGGTGCTATCATTTTAATGATCACTCATCTGAAATAGAATTTCTTTTGCTTTTATCCCATTCAAACTTTTATCTACTCAGAACTTCTAGTCAGTTTTTTTTTTTAAATATTATTTCTTGTATCATGGTGTTCATTATATTTGACTTATGTTCTTTTGAATTTTAAATTATCTCAATAGATAGAGCTCATATCTTATATGAATATTATTCCCTTTTGCTTCTCTTTTGTCAAAGTCGTTCATGTCCATATATTTGTATTCCCTGTCTTTTGATCTCTCATTTCTTTTAGAGAGGTTTACATTGTAGAGTCAAATTTTTTTTAACATTGTTATTCTTTCCTCCTTCTAACTTATTTTTTGATGCTGCTAAATTCTCTTTTGAACTATTTTGGACCATTCCTGTTGTAGTTCCCTGTTCTTTTGGGAACCCATATTTAGTCCACCAAATGTTTGATTGTTTTTTACCTTAGAAAATTTATTTGATCAATTCTAATTTTCAAGTAGTCAATTTTTCAGGTAACAACTTGGGTAAAATTTTGTATCTCTTTTCTAAACTGTCAATTCCTTTTCCAAGTCTTTCCACCAAAGTTCTCATTTCTTTTTCAGTTCTCTCCTCTAGACATTTCATTTCATTTATAATATCATCTTAAAACTCTTGATTCATTTTTTTCTAAAAAATTCTAATTGTTCTTACTGCCAATCTATGTTTTTCTTCAAGATTTTTCTCATAGATGTTTTAAAATTACTTTCTTCTCTTGGATTTGTATTTTGGGCATTCCTGCCATCATAATAACAGTATATTTATTTTGTTGTTAAGCCTTACTTTTTAGGTTGGGACTTTTTTATTAAGACCAAGTTGTATACACTTCTTTTTCTAATTTTAAATTAAATTAAAAATAAAAAAATAAATTTTAAATTAAACTAAATTATTTTTTCCAGTTATATTCAAAAATAATTATATCTGTGTACACTTCTGATACAAGGTTTTATCTTTATCTTCCTTACCCATCTTATCTGTTATAGTGCCATCATGTTCTTCAAGTATTGAATGTTGTGTTCTTTTCTTTCATTTAACAGTTTTTTAACAATTACTGATAATTTTCAACATTCATTTTTATAAGATTTTGAGTTCCAAAGTTTTATCCTTTTTCTCTCTCCCTTTTCTCCTCTCCAAATCAGCAAGAATACTGTGTTCTTCAAAGATCACAGTATCAGCTCAAACTAGGGGCTGAAAACTTTCAGAAAACCTTGTGAAGTCTGATCATCACTCTCTGGAACGTTCCAAGATCAATTCTCCTAGGCATCCAGGTAGCACATATGAAGATTAGTCCCTGAAACTCTCATAGAAAGTTGCTGATCTCAACCCCTCTCAGTCAGCTGGAAGAATCATAGGCTTAAAGTGACTGATATGCTGGTCTAGCTCCCCATTCCTACCCTGATCTTTTGCTTATAAATTGACTTTGTGACCCTAGGCTTTAAAGATGATCCACTATGGTTCCCCCCCACACATATTTTGATTTCCTAATCACTTCTCATGTTAGTGATCAAACTAGTTGTACGTAAGCTATGTTATATAGCTGTCTCTTTTATCATCAGTACTGGTTGCATTATTTAATTTAAAAAGATTGATAATCTCTTGAATTTTTTGATAGTCATCTAAAGTAATTTTGATGAAAAGAACTAGCATCTGGGCTAGGAACTAGACTATTTATTTCATTTGTAGAGGGAATTCCTAAGTATAGAAACTCCCTTTATCGTGAAAGCCAATGCCTTCTTTGTTATTTATACTTTTAAATAGTAGCTTAGAATATTGAGTGGTTAAGTTAATTGCCCAGCTTCAACCAGCCAATATATGCCAAATGTGGAACTTAAATCCAATACACTGCCAATTTCAAGGCAGTTGCTCCATTTGCAATTAGGACTAATTCACAATCAAGAAAGACTTCATTTAGAAGGTGATATTTTATGGTATAAAACTTCTTTTTATATAATTTTATATAAAAAATATTCCATTAAAACTCGGGCTCCTTATTTATAAGGACAGCTAAGTGGCAAAGTGTTGGACCTGGAGTGAGGAATATTCACCCTCCTGCATTCAAATTTGGCCTCAGACACGCACTAGCTGTGTGACCCTGGATAAGTCACTTAACCCTGTTTGTCTCAATTACTCATCTGGAAAACAAGCTGGAAAAGGAAAGGCAAATCACTCTACTATCTATGCCAAGAAAACCCCAAACAAGGTCATAAAGAGTCACTGAAATGACTGAACAACAATATTCACTCATAATTGGTTTACTAGACTCAAGTAAAAAATGAAACGAACAAATCAAAAACAATCCTCCATATCACCACTGACTGTGCAACATCAGTTCATAATCACACAACTGTTTACATTTTCATAATTTGTAAACACTGCCTTAAATAGCTGAAATTTTCTTGGCATTCCTTCAGTTAAAAGGTAAATTATTCTTCTGAAAGAAAGAAAGCATAACCCTTATCTGACAGAATGAACAGAACTTTAAGAGTTTCCCTTTCATCTCCTCTCACAATGAGAAAAAACAAAATGTGGAGATCCTTAACAACTGGCATAATTACCCGCTGGGGAAATCTGAATATGCTCCCTAATGGTTCAAAATGTGCTTATTTCTTTTTTTAAAATGGATATTCCCATCAGGGTGTCCTATAAAAAGTCTCTTCTGACCAATTCAAGAGAAATAAGTTTAGCCATAGCATAATAGAATTGCAGGAATAAACTACACAATCCAGAATATTTATTAACCTCAAGAGAAATATAAGTGTTTGCTTATCTATGGAAAATCATAAACAAAGATTGCCATTATTAGATGACAACATTGCTGTAGATTGATGCTACAATTTCTTTGCAGAGAAGGGAAACTCCATAGTTTCATTTTATTCACCTTTTTTCTGGTTTTCTCTTCGTGTTATTAGTGTTAATTTTCTTACATTCCACATATGTAGACTATCTTAATGTTGAACTATGAAAAGTAGCTTTATTGTAAGATGATATATGTTGGAAGCAATTTAGAGTTTCTAAGAACATTTACACATCTTCAACTGAACTTTGTATATGTAATATTCATTATTGGTGTCCTTTTGCACATATTTTTGAATGCAATTTATATACTTGTAATTTCAGAGACTCATGTTCATTGAAAATAGCTAAAATTGATAACTTCTAGGTCAATTCTAATGTTCTTGGGACATCTTGGTGGTACAGTAAGATATTGTTCTGGTCCTGGAGACTCATCTTCCTATGTGTAAATATAGCCTCAAGCAATTCCTGTGTGACCCTGGGTAAGTCACTTAACCCTGTTTATCTATTTCCTCATCTACAAAATGAGCTAAGGAAGGAAATGACAAATCAGTCCAGTATCTGGCAAGATAATCCCACATGGAATCATTAAAAGTCATCCATGACTGAACAAAAAGTATTTTTATATTTATTTCACTCATAGCTGTCTCCTTCAGAGAGTGTTTAAGTCCAATTGATTGATATGTATTTGTGTTCAATCTTTGATCTTAAAGCTAATTGTTGGGGATTTTAAAGCACCGTTTTATAGAAACAGATAAACTGAAGGACAATTTTAAAAATACATCATTAGATTAGGCAGAGAAATACTAACACAAGCTAAATCTACTACTACCACCACCACCACCACTAATTCTACTAGTACTTATATTGCACCTGCCATGTATCAAACGAAATCCTTTAAAAATATTATTGCATTTGATCTTCACAACTACCCTATGAAGGCATTTTACAGTTGAAACAAAGAAAGGGCAACTTGCCCATGGTCACACAGCTAGCAAGTGGCTTAGATGGGATTTGAATTCAAGATCTGACTCCAAGCGCAGGGCTCTATCCATTATGCTATCTATTGCTAATTAAAAAACAGGTATAGATCATAGAGCTGAAAGGTACCTCAGGGGTTAGCTAACTAAATCCTCTATTTCTATAAATAAGGAAGCAGACCCTGAGGTGATAAATAACTCTCTTAAATTAATTAAATTAGTAAGTATGAGTGGCAGTGGCAGAATTTGAACTCTAGGTCTCTGAAATCAGAGATAGAGTACATATCACCATACTAAATTAAGCAGTAGTTTAACTCTCTCTCTCTAGAGAGCTAGTAGTCCTGAACTTTGGTTCAATCAGAACAGAAATGAAATGCTCTTTTTGCCCTGGACTTAAATTTTTTTTTAGTTTTCAACTTTCATTTTTTCAATATTCTGAGTTCTAAATTTTTCTCCCTCCTTCCCTTCCCTCCCCATTTCCAAGCCAGCAAGCAATCTGATATAGATTATCCATGTACAATCATGTTTTTTTCATAGATGACTGTTTATTGATCAACCGTAAACAAGTTTCTACTCCAATTGATTCTTGTTTTTGTATGACATGAACCTTTATTTGAAAGCCATCTTTTTTTCTTTTTTAGAAAGATTTTATTTATTCTAAATTTTATAATTTTTCCCCCTAATCTTGCTTCCCTCCCCCCTCCCCCCACAGAAGGCAGTTTGCTAGTCTTTACATTGTTTCTATGGCATACATTGATCTAAGTTGAATGTGATGAGAGAGATCTCAATCATATTCTTAAGGAAGAAAAATAAAGTATGAGATAGTAAAATTACATAATAATAATATAATGCTTTTTTTTCTAATTGGATGGTAATAGCCTTTGGTCTTTGTTTAAGGTTCATAATTCTTTCTCTGGATACAGATGGTATTCTCCATTACAGATAACTCAAAATTGTCCCTGGCTGTTGTATTGAAGGGATGATCAAGTCCATCTAGGGTTGATCATTACCCCCATGTTACCGTTAGGGTGTACAATGTTTTTCTGGTTCTGCTCATCTCACTCAGCATCAGTTCATGCAAATCCCTCCAGGCTTCCCTGAATTCCCATCCCTCCTGGTTTCTAATAGAGCAATAGTGTTCTATGACATACATATACCTTTGTGAGAGGCAAAAATTCTGACTTTTCAGAAACATAGTGCTAAATTAGTCTAAGCCATAGGCCTCAGTTTCTATTTCTCAAGAATCAGGTGAGCATGAGAACCCAGATCTCTGACTAGAAAAATTATGTCACCCTAAACATATAAGGTGTAAACAAAGACAGGCAAACCCCCACCTTCTCTTCAGACCATCAAGTTTGACCAATTGTTGTAAGGGTCAGCAGAAAAGAGGAGGGGAAAGGAGTTGTGGTTTTTGTCGTTTTTAACCCTGCTTCAGCTTCTATAATTTGGCTTTTCCTGCTCTTTCTTTCATAGGAATCGCCCCGCTTCTTGCAAAAACCGAATTAAATTTTAACTCTTTGCTGCCACTTTGAGAGGACTCTGAGTAGTCATTTTGGGTTAGGGTCTCAATACCCCGCACAGTTTTGGGAGGCGCTTTCGTTCGGGATTCTAGTTTTAGGGAGAGAAGGACCCCGACTCAGC
Organism: Macrotis lagotis; assembly: GCF_037893015.1. Lineage (NCBI taxonomy): Eukaryota > Metazoa > Chordata > Mammalia > Peramelemorphia > Peramelidae > Macrotis > Macrotis lagotis. The sequence goes on from NC_133659.1 coordinate 97,834,784, forward strand.
TCAAGGGCAGGTGCCAGTTGAGAGTTTTATTCCAACAGTCCTTGATACTGGTCTTAGAGTCTCCCCCTCCCTGAGTCAAACTACCCAAAGCAGAGTAACCCAGTGGAAGCAAAGACCAGGAACAGATGCGAGGAATTTCCCCAAAGGAAACCTGGCGGGTGGAGTTGCATTCAGGCAATTTATACATGTATAACCCAGAGGTACGAGATCTGGTGAGTCATAAGGTAGTTGGCTCATTGGAGCACCCAGCACTCTAGGGTGAATGACTCAGAGGTGCCGGTGATGGGCCTCATGCTAAATTATGGGGAAAAAGAACAATCTGAAGTTAAAGCTCCAGCAGTAGATTAGGAAATACCAAAGGACAGTCCATTAGGCAGCCAGTTGCAAGATTGGGACCAATCACCAAAATATCAAAGTAAGGGTAAGAGAAAAGCTAATTAAATATTGTTGTTTCATATGGGTTGATAAAATTTTGGTGGTGAAGTAATTTGGCCCGAATATGACCCCGCCAAAGATTGGGTATGTCAAAGGTTGAATTTATTTGTGAATGAGAGGGACCTGTTGAGCCCTGAAAGAGCTATATGTAACTCTCTGGCTCCTGGACACGCAGCTATTCATAAGTAAAACACAGGAGAAGAAAAAGGAGGAAAGAGAGGTCCCACCTCACCCATGGGACCCCTCCTTGCTCTCCCTCCACCCTATGTGTTCTCTTTACCATCAGGTGCAGCTTTAGCTGGAACACAAATCCTCCCCCCCCCCCCCAGAAGTGAGCATTAAATGATTTGGGGCAGAAGGGATTAGAGTGTCCAGGGAGAAGTTGCAATTTACTGAAAGGGAGGTAGAATATTTAGATAGATCCCTCCCAGGTTGAAGTGATACACACACAGACAGTCTCTCTTTCTCTCTCTCTCTCTCTCTCTCTCTCTCTCTCTCTCTCTCTCTCTCTCTCTCTCTCTCTCGATCTCTCTCTCTCTCTCCTCCTCTCCCCTCTCCCCTCTCCCCTCTCCCCCTCTCCCCTCTCCCCTCTCCCCTCTCTCTATCTCTCTCTCCATATATATATATATATATATATATATATATATATATATATATATATATAAAATCTATATTTCCAAGCCCAAGAATAAGCAGGCTTGGAGGAAATTTCTAGGATTGATAGGGCATTGCAAGAGTTGGATCAACTCCTGCAAAGGCACTGCATGAATATCTATTAGAGGAAAGACCAAGATAGGACATTATGGGATTCAAAAGGTAAAGAGAGTTTTAGATTAAGAACTATTTTGGTTTCTGTCCCAGTACTGTTGTTGCCTCCCCAGGCAAGCCATTCTGCTTATTCAGAAGAAGGGGTGACGTTAGGGTACTAGCATAAATAGGACAAGGGCAGCCACACCTGGTGGCCCTTTTATAGAAATTAGGTCTTATTGTGAGTGTACTACATCAGGTGAGGACAATTTTGAATAAAAAATCTGACAGGTGGTTAACGGCCTCTTACATATTAAAACATGAAACAATTCTCTTAGAAAGGGGTGATTTGATACTAACTCAGGATCATAACCAGAGTCCAGTCGAGTTTCTGTCTGCTTCCCCTGAGCATTCTCAGCAATTAGAACACAGTTGTTTGGAAGTTGTGAATTTTCAGACTAAAATGAGAAAGTACTTACAGGAATCACCCATTCCAGGTGGGGAAGATTGGTTTGTAGATGGATCTTCGAGGGTGGTGGAAGGAAAAAGGATGAATGGATATGCTATAATAGATGGGAATAAAAATACAGTTGTTCAAGCGGGAGACCTTCCAAAAGATTTGTGAACTGTATGCACTGAACCAGGCAGTAAAAGGATTGGAAAACAAAGGAGGGACTATCTATACTGATTCCAAATATGCTTGGGGCATGGTACACATATTTGGGGAAATATGGGAGGAGAGAGGAATGACAAATAGTAAAGAGAAAGATTTGGCCCACGATGCCCTAATAAGAGAAGTTTTAAATAATTTGCTTAAACCCCCTGTTATTGCAGTAGTACATGTCAAAGGACATCAGTCAGGGAACTCATTTGAAGCTAGGGGTAACCACCTTGCTGACAAGACAGCTCAGACATCTGGGGAAGGAAAGCTTGGAGGACTGAAAGGTATGTTATTACTAATAACAAAGATTCCTTCATGTACCTCTCCACCATCCTTTACTGATAAGAAAAAGCAGAAAATGTTGGACTTGGTGGCTAAGGAGTCCAATGGATGGGAAGTGCTGAACAAAGCAAGTATGAGGCAAGTCTTGCAGACTTTTTAGCAAGGCAGTCATTGGGGAGTCCAGAATCTGTGCGATGCTGTTTTAGCCAAGTATGATCTCCTGACCTCCATACAATAGCCAGGCAATCAGTAGATGGGTGTCTCATTTGTCGAAAGACAAATAGGGCTGCCCAGCACCAAACACTAGCAGAGGGATGGCCTCTGGGAATTCGACCCTTTCAGAGCATACAGATGGATTTTACTGAGCTTCCTCCTGTTGGCCACCTCAAATACTTGTTGGTCCTAGTAGACCATTTGACCTCTTGGGTAGAAGCTTTCCCTCTTTCAAGGGCAACTGCTCCCATGGTCAGCAAAATTCTGCTAGAACAAGTAATTCCCTGGTATGGTATGGTGGACAGGATTGATTCAGATCAAGGGACACACTTTACCTCCAAGGTTCTCCAGTCCCTGGCTCAAGCCTTAGAAATTTCCTGGGAACTAAATACCCCCTGGCATCCACCCTCCTCTGGCAAGGTGGAAAGAATGAATCAGGAAATTAAGAGACAGTTAACAAAGTTGTCTCTTGAGACACAATTTCCTTAGACCAAATGTCTGCCCCTTGCATTGTTAAGGATCAGGACAAAGCCTGGACAAGACATCGGGTTATCTCCTTATGAGATAAAAAATTATAAAATTCAGAATAAATAAAATCTTTCTAAAAAAGAAAAAAAGATGGCTTTCAAATAAAGGTTCATGTCATACAAAAAAAAAGAATCAATTGGAGTAGAAACTTGTTTACAGTTGATCAATAAACAGTCATCTATGAAAAAAACATGATTGTACATGGATAATCTATATCAGATTGCTTGCTGGCTTGGAAATGGGGAGGAAAGTAGTATGGCCTTAGTATGGCCATCCATTTCTTGGCCCAATTGAACAATGGGATCCTCGTTTAGATAATAAGGATGTTTGTCAGGGAATATTTATATATATATATATATATATATATATATATATATATATATATATATATACACATATATAGGTACTGGCCCAACATTTGAAAGACATCCAACTAAAAGGATTTATTGACAGACTCCTTTAGGGTTGGCAGTCCACAAATTTGAACCAGGCCATCAGGTGTTGATCTGGATGTAGAAGGAGGAAAAGTTGACTCCAAATTGGGAAGGACTGTTTCAAATTTTCCTGACCTCAGACACTTCTGGGTGGAGCCAGGAGCAAGGTTGAACCCACTATACCAGAGCAAAAAGATTTGTGAATCCACCAAAAGAATGGACTGTTGACTCTGAACCCAGGAATGAATTGAAACTGCATTTTAACCAAGTATGGGACTAATGGACTCTCCAACACCTCACCCAGGAGCTAGAGGATTCTTGGTATTCTCCCCTTTGTTAAAATTTTGTTATCACTCCTTTGCTTCCTAGCTGGTATAATTGTATATAATATAAGGGATTTCACATGGGACCTATTCCTGGTTGCAATTACAGTGTCACTTCATGGGGTTGTCCCCCTTCACTTTCTAGATTCTGGTCAAGACTACAATCCTGCAGAAATGTGTCTTAGATATCATGTTCTGAGGGTGTCCCTCTTAAATTTAGCCTATTGTTATATCAGGCCTCAGTTTTAGACACCTTCTTTGAAGAAGAAAACATTTTTCAGAACTTATTTCAAACCATTGCTAATATTTTCAATGTAACTAACTGTTGGATTTGTGGGGGGTGGGGCTCAAGGATTGAGCACATGGCCATAGGTGCCTGTTCCACTTGCACCTGTTTGGTTATTGAGTAAAAATTTCTTACTACATAGTGGAACTGGATTTTGGAATGAGAAGGAAGAACACCAATGGCCATTGGCAGAATCCATGACAGGGAGATACTGCTTTAACCAAACTGGGAAGGGACGTGACTTAGGACAAAGTAGTTGCAGGTGGACTTTCCCTGCTAAGGTTGACAATATACAATTAGTACCAGATTGCAGTAGGTACCAGGCCCTTGGGATAGGACCCATGTACAGTGTAATGATGGCACCTGGGTTAGATGTCATACTGGCAAAATGAATGAGAATCATTGCCAATATATACTCAGTGGAGTGGGAAGATTTACAAGTGATCTATTCATAGCAGAATGTAAAAAGTATAATCAAAACAATGGTCCCCTGTTTACTCAGCTCTAAATTTGGAGATGGGTAAACGACAGTGGATGGGAAGGGTTCTTTATTACTTTGGGGTGCCTGAAACAGAGATGGAGAACCTTGCATTGAGAGATGTAGCTGGGAGGAAGGGCCACAATTGTGGAAATTCCAGTACAAAAATGATGGGCAGATGAGGTGTGACGGAGGCCCTTTAGAGGATCAGGATATGCTGTATTACCCTGTAACAGAATATAATCAGACCAGGATTTTCCAAAAAAAGAATGCAGCTCTAGAAGGGTATTATTGGGTATGTGGGCAAACAGCCTATATACACCTCCCACTAAATATCTGCTATATAGGATTAATTAGACCTAAGTTCTTTTTCCTCCCAGATCAAATAAGAAGTTCTTTAGGTGTTCAATTATATGATGACATAGGAAACCAGAAATGGAGTATAGATACTTCTCTAATGACAACTGGAGATGCTAATGTTTAGGGGAATGCTTGGCCCCCACAAAGGATAATTAAGGAGTGTGTCCCTGCTACATGGGCACAAGATGGGAGTTGGGGATACAAGACACCAATCTATATGTTAAATAGAATCATTAGACTTCAGACTGTAGTGGAAATTATAACTACTCAAACAGCAAAGGCACTGGACTTATTGACAGATGAGATCACCGAAACTAGGGAAGCTGTACCACAACACAGATTAGTGTTAGATTGTCTGTTGTCTGAGGAAGGGGGGTGTTTGTGGAAAATTGAATTTGTCCATTTGTTGTATGAAAATTGATGACAATGGAAAATTGGTGAAGGAGATCACCACAAAAATTAGAAAAATAGCCCATGTCCTTGTCCAGACTTGAACCTCTCCCTTTAATATTTCATGGTGGGCTTGGTTCAGAGGGAGCTGGTGGCATCAATTAGTATGGTATGGACTTTTGTATTAGGAGTCCTACCATGCATGATTCAGTTGGTTACTAGTACAATTCATAAAATCCTCCCTCAAATTCTTCTTGCTGAAGACCAAGCCCAAATGCTGATGTTAAGAAGGAAAGGTTGGACTCCTGTGAGCCAAGATAGTGTAGATGAAGAAATTGAACAGCAGTGTGAGGAGTTATTACAAAAATTCAAGCAGAACAGGGGATAGAATGGGTGAAAAGTCAGCAGAAAATAAAAGAAATAAGAGGAGGGATTGTGAGGGGCAAAAACGATGACTTTTCAGAAACATGGTGCTAAATTAGTCTAAGCCATAGGCCTCAGTTTCTATTTCTCAAGAATCAGGTGAGCATGAGAACCCAGATCTCTGACTAGAAAAATTATGTCACCCTAACCATATAAGGTGTAAACAAAGATAGGCAAACCCCACCTTCTCTTCTGACCAGCAAGCTTGACCAATTTTTGGAAGGGTCAGCAAAAAAGAGGAGGGGAAGGGGGCTATGGTTTTTGTGGTTTTAAAACCCCTGCTTCAGCTTCTGTAATTTGGCTTTTCTTGCTCTCTCTTTCACAGAGAGTTAGGAACTGCCCTGCTTCTTGCAAGAACAGAATTAAATTTTAACTCTTTGCTGCCACTTTGAGAGGACTCTGAGTAGTCATTTTGGGTTAGGGTCTCAATACCCTGCACACCACAATTTAAACCATTCCCCAATTTAAGAGCATTCACTTAATTTCCAAAATTTTGCCACTACAAACAGGGCTGCTATAAATACTTTAGTACAAGTGATATTTTTACCCTTTTTTTTTTATCATCTCTCTTCAGGGTATAGGCCCAGTAGTGGTATTGCTGGGTCAAAGGGTATGAACATTTTTGTTGCCCTTTGGGCATAATCCCAAATTGCTCTCCAGAAAGGTTGGATGAGTTCACAGCTCCACCAACAACATATCAGTGTCCCAGATTTCCCACATCCCTTCCAACATCGATCATTGTCCTTTCTTGTCATATTGGCCAATCTAAGAGGTGTGAGGTGGTATCTCAGAGATGCTTTAATTTGCATTTCTCTAATAAGTAATGATTTGGAGGAATTTTTCATATGACTATGGATTGCTTTGATTTCCTCAGCTGTAAATTGCCTTTGCATATCCTTTGACCATTGGGGAATGGCTTGTTTTTTTGAAAATTTGACTCCGTTCTTTGTATAGTTTAGAAAAACTCATTGCAAAAATTGTTTCTCAATTTACTACATTTCTTTTTATCTTGTTTACAGTGGTTTTGTCTGTGCAAAGCTTTTTAATTTAATGTAATCGAAATCATCTAATTTGTTTTGAATGATGTTCTCTATCTTGGTCATAAACCATTTCCCTTTCCATAGATCTGACAGATAAACTACTCCTTGATCTTCTAGTTTGCTTATAATATTGTTTTTTATGTCTAAATCCCATATCCATTTGGATTTTATCTTGGTATAGGTTGTGAGGTGTTGGTCTAATCTAAGTTTCTTCCATACTAACTTTCAATTTTCCCAACAGTTTTTAACAGCGAGAGTTTTTATCTCAATAGCTTGACTCTTTGGGTTTATCAAACAGCTGATTACTATAATTGTTTCCTGCTATTGCACCTAGTCTATTCCACTGGCTCACCACTCTTTTTCTTAGCCAATACCAGGCAGTATTGAGGACTGATGCTTTATAATATAATTTTAGATCTGATAAGGTTAAACCACTTTTTTTCATTGAATCCCTGGAAATTCTTGACTTTTTATTTCTCCATATAAATTTACTTACAACTTTTTCTAACTCATTAAAGTAATTTTTTGGAATTTTGTTTGGTAGGGCACTAAACAAGTAGTTTAGTTTAGGTAGAATTCTCATTTTTATTATATTAGCTCAACCTATCCATGAACAGTTGATGTTTGCCCAGGTATTTAAATATGATTTTATTTGTGTGAGAAGAGTTTTGTAATTGTTTTCACAAAGCTTTTGAGTCTGCCTTGGCAGGTAGATTCCCAAGATTTTATTTTGTCTGAGGTTACTTTGAATGGGATTTCTCTTTCTAGCTCTTTCTGCAGTGTCTTTCTATTCATATGTAGAAATACTGAGGATTTATGAGGATTTATTTTATATCCTGTGACTTTCCTAAAGTTGCTAATTATTTCTAGTAGTTTTTTTAGATGACTTTTTGGGATTCTCTAGGTATACCGTCATGTCATCTGCAAAGAGTGAGAGTTTTGTCTCCTCCTTCCCTATTCTAATTCCTTCAATTTCTTTTTCTTCTCTAATTGCTGATGCCAACATTTCTAATACTAAAATGATATTGAATAGCAGTGGTGATAATGGGCATCCTTGTTTCATCCCTGATTTTATCGGGAATGCCTCAAGCATATCCCTGTTGCATATAATGCTTGTTGATGGTTTCAGATAGAAACTGCTTATTATTCTAAGGAACAAACCATTTATTCCTACACTCTCTAGTGTTTTTATTAGGAATGGGTGCTGTATTTTATCAAAAGCTTTTTCAGCATCTATTGATATGATCATATAATTTCTGATAGGTATGTTATTGATATAATTAATTTATCCTAGTGATAACTTGTAATCATTTTGCTAAGATTTTATTTAAGATTTTTGCATCTATATTCATCAGCAAGATAGGTCTGTAATTTTCTTTCTCTGTTTTTACTCTTCCTGTTTTAGGTATCAGCACCATATTGGTGTCATAGAAAGAGTTAGGCGGAATTCCATCTTCGCCTATTTTTCCAAAGAATTTATATAGAATTGGAACCAATTGTTCCTTAAATGTTTGATAGAATTCACTTGTGAATCTATCTGGCCCTGGAGATTTTTTCTTAGGGAGTTCAATAATGGCTTGTTGAATTTCTTTTTCTGAGATAGGGTTATTTAGGTTTTTAATTTCCTCTTCATTTAATCTGGGCAACTTATATTTTTGTAAATATTCATCCATTTCACTAAGATTGTCAAATTTATTGGCATAGATTTGGGCAAAATAATCCCAAATTATTACTTTAATTTCTTCCTCATTGGTAGTGAGTTCACCTTTTTCATTTATGATACTAGCAATTTGTTTTTCTTCTTTTTTTAAATTAAATTGACCAGGGGTTTAAAAATGTTATTGGTTTTTTCACAAAACCAGCTCTTGGTTTTATTTATTAGTTCAATAGTTTTCTTGCTTTCAATTTTCTAATTTCTCCTTTAATTTTTAGAATTTCTAATTTGGTATTTAATTGGGGGTTAATTTTTTCTTTCTCTAATTTTTTTTAGTTGCATATTTAGTTCATTGATTTCTTCTTTCTCTAATTTATTTATGTGAGCATTTAAAGATATAATATATCCCCTGACAGCCACCTTGAGAATATCCCATCAGTTTTGGTATGTTGTATCATTATTGTCATTATCTAGGATGAAATAATTAGTTCTTTCTATACTTTGTTGTTTGATCCACTCACTCTTTAAAATGAGGTTATTCAGTTTCCAATTAGTTCTGGCTCTATAACTCCCTGGCCCAGTATTGCATATGATTTTTATTGCATTATGATCTGAGAAAGATTTATTCACTATTTCTGCCTTTCTGCAGTTGAGCATTAGGTTTTTATGTCCTAGTACGTGGTCAATTTTTGTGTGTCATGTACTACAGAAAAGAAAGTATATTCCTTTCTATCCCCATTCAATTTCCTCCATAGATCTATCATACCTATGTTTTCTAACAATCTATTTACCTCCTTAACTTCCTTCTTGTGTATTTTATGATTTTGATTTATCTGAATCTGAGAGTGAGAGGTTGAGGCCTCCCACTAGTAGAGTTTTGCTGTCTATGTCTTTCTGTAGCTCTTTCTACTTCTCTAAGAATTTGGATGCCCTTCCATTGGGTGCATACATATTTAGTATTGAAATTACTTTATTGTCTATGGTACCTTCTAGGAGGATATAGTTTCCTTCCTTATCTCTTTTAAAGCTATCTATTTTTGCAGCTCCTTTGTCTGAGGTAAGGATTGCTATCCCTGCTTTTTTCACTTCAGCTGAAGTAAAATATATTTTGCTCCAATCTTTTACCCTTACTCTATGTGTATCTCTCTGCTTCAAATGAGTTTCTTGTAAGCAGCTTATTGTAGGATTCTGTTTTTTAATCCACTCTGCTATTCACTTATGTTTTAAGGGAGAGTTCGTCCCATTCATATTCAAAGTTATAATTATTAACTCTTTATTGCCCTCCATGCTATCTTCCTTCTGTTTGTATTTTTCTCCTTCTTTCCCTTTATTTATATTCCCCATTGTTTTGTTTCTGAATACCACCACCTTCAGTGTGTTTGCCCTCTTATATCAACCCCCTCCCCTTTTTTCCCCTTTCCCTTTTCCCCTTCTTCCCTTCCTTCTGTTAGTACCCCTTTATCTCCCCCTCCCCTCTTCCCCTTTTAATGCTTGAAAGGTAAGATAAGTTTCTTAACCTGATTAAGTGTGTCTAAGTTAACTTTAAGCCAAGTCTGAAGAGATGAAGATTCAGGTGGTTCTCACCTCCTCCCTTTTTCCCCTCAATAACAATAGGTTTGTTTGTACCTCTTGATGTAAAGAGATTTACCCCATTCAGTCTCCCTCCAACCTCCCTTCTCCTTACTGCTTCCCTTTTTAAGGAGGTATTGTTTTTAAATCATTCTATCTGAGTCACAGAAAAGTTATGAATGTCCATCACTTCTGGCTATGTATATTCTCTCTAATAGAGTTATAATTCTCAAGAATTATGAGACTCTTTTTCCCAAGTAGGTATATAGTCAGTTTCATCTTATTAGATAGCAGTTTCTGGGTTTTGGGGGTTTTTTTTACATTTTCATGTGTCTCTTGAGCCTCCTGTTTGATGTCATCATGAAATCTTGGAAATCTCCCATTTCATTAAATGTCCATCTTTTTCCTTGGAAGAGAAGGCTCACTTTTCCTGGGTAGTGGATTCTTGGCTGCATTCCAAGCTCCTTTGCTCTTCCAAACATTTCATTCCAGGACCTTCAATCCCTTAATGTTTCTCTGGCCAGGTCCTGCATAATCCTTACTGTGGCTCCTTGGTATTTAAATATTTTTTTCTTTCTGGCTGTTTGCAGGAATTTTTCTTTTATCTGATAGTCCTGGAATTTGGCTACAACATTTCTTGGTGTTTTCATTTTAGGATTTATTTGTGGCAGTGATCAATGTATTCTTTCAATAACTATTTTGCCCTCGGGATCCATGATATCAGGACAATTTTCCATCACTAAATCCTGTAATATTTTTTGGTTTTTAGGTTTTTGCAAGGCAAACGGGGTTAAGTGGCTTGCCCAAGACCACACAGCTAGGAAATTATTAAGTGTCTGAGACAGGATTTGAACCCAGGTACTCCTGACTCCAGGGCAGGTGCTTTATCTACTAAACCACCTAGCCCCCCCTTAAATCCTGTAATATTAAGTCCAGGCTTTTTTTTGCTCTTCAGTGTTCTCAGGAAGGCCAATAATTCTCAGATTCTCCCTTCTTGAACGGTTCTCAAGGTCAGTGGTTTTGCTGATGAGGTATTTTACATTTTTTCTATTTTTTCAATCTTTTGGTTTTGTTTAACACAATCTTGTTGTCTCATGAAGTCATTAGTTTCCATAGATTCCATTCTTTTTTTTTAGAGGAGAAGATTTTTCTACATTTATCTTTTGCAGCAACTTTTCGGGTTGGTCCATTCTATTTTTGAAGAACTTGTCTATTTGCTCAAATGGAGTTTTGAGAGAATCATTTCCTTTTTGCATTTGCCCCATTGAGGATTTGAGAGAATCATTTCCTTTTTTGCATTTACCCAATTGAAGATCTGAGAGAATTATTTTCATTTGTCCAATTGATTTTTTTTTCCCAAGGATTTGTTTTCTTGTTGCGAGATGTTAATTTTCTCTTGAGTTTCTTTTCCCAATTTTTCCAAATGACTTTTAAACTCCTTCCTGATTTCTTCAAGGAAGTCTTTCTGAGCTGGAGACCAATTCATATTCTTCTCAGTAGTACTAGATATCTCTGGGTTAGAATTTGTTACTTCTAAGTATTTCTCCATGGGCTCCCCTTTTCTCCGGCCTTTTTTCATCTTGTGTTGGGGTGGGGGGGGACTGGCTGTCAGAGGTTTGCTTTTGCTTTTGAGGATCCTGGAGGCTTTGTTCACTTGGTTTAGTAATTCCCAGGGCCAGCCAATGAGGGATCCTGGTTGCTTTCTCTGGTGAGGTCCTCAGCAGCAGGGTCTGAGTTGTCCTTGAAAATTGGTCTGAGCCCTGGAAGGGGGAGTTAATCTCTTTCTGTTGAGTGAGCTCTGCTGCCCTGAGGGGGTGGGGTGGGAGGTTGTTTATTGTTTGTTCTGGGCAAAGGGCTCTGCTGAAAGTATGGAGTCCAGCAGGTTGTTCTCCAGGCATGCTCTGAGACTCTGTGTTGGAACTCACCCTTCTGTAGCTCTTCTCCCCCTGGCCACAGAAGCTGGACATGGCACCTGCCACTCACTGAAGTCTCCACAGTTGAGGCTGACCCTCTGGCCTCCCCCAGCTGTTATCCCCAGTGCTGATCCTCTGCTTTTGCCTCCCAGTTCACCCATGGTCCCCTGAGATAGACCTTCTTGATAGGTGTTCTTCTCCTACCTTCTCTTCCTGGGTTGTTGATCAGATTTCTATTAAGAGGTTTCTCTCATGTTATTTCTGAGGGGAAGGAGAGAGCACCTATCACAGTGCCTGTGTTCTCTCTGCCATCTTGGCCAGAAGTCTAGAGAAAGGATTTCAAGGGAAGTCCATGTGCAATCAGGTTAAGACTATTTCCATATATTGTGAAAAAAAAAGAAGTAGAACAAAGGGGAAAAACAATGAGAGAGAAAAAAAATTGAAAACAGTAAGTTTTAATCTGCATGCAGGTGCCATAGTTCTTTTTCTTTTCCATCATTAGTCTATTGGAATTGCGTTTGATCACTATATTGCTGAGGAGTTAAGTCTCTCATAGTTGATCATTGCACAATGTTGCTGTGTTCAATCAATGTTCTTCTGGTTCTGCTCACTTCATTCAGTATCAGTTCATGTAAGTCTTTCCAGCTTTTCTGAAGTCTGTCTACTCATCATTTCTCATAACACAATAGTATCCCATTCTATTCATATACATTTTTTTCAGCCATTTCCCAATTGATAGGCATTCCCTCAATTTCCAATTCTTTGCTATCACAACAAGAAGTGCTATAAATATTTTTGTATATGTGAGGTTACACAGGGTTTTTTTTGGCCCTTTGGACATAATTCAAATTGTTCTCCAGAATGGTTATATCAGTTCACAACTCTACTAAAATGTATTAGTGTGCCAATTTTCCCACATCTTCTCTAATGTTTATTATTTTCTTTTTCATATTATCCAATCTGATATGTATGAGGTGATGCCTCAGAGTTGTTTTAATTTGCATCTCTCTAATCAATAGCAATTTAGAGTATTGCAATAAGAATATAAATAAATGATTTCTTCATCTGAAAATTATTGTTCATATCTTTGATCCTTTATCAATTGAAAAATGACTTGTATTCTAATAAATTTTACCCAGTTCTCTATATATTTGAGAATTGCAGCCTTTATTAGCTGTGAAAATTGTTTCCCAGCTCTCTACTTTCCTTCTAATCCCTTTTTCCTTTTGTTTGTGCAAAATCTTTTTTAATTTTAATATAATCAAAATCTTCCATTTTGTATTTCATAATATTCTTTATCTTCTGAGATTTTTTCATAAATTCTTCCCTTTCCCATAGATCTGATAGATAAACTATTCCTTGCTCTCCTAACTAGCTTATGGTATCAAACTTTAGATGTAAATCATATACCCATTTTATCTTGATAGAGTATGAGATTTTGATATATGTCTAATTTGTGCCATACTATTTTTCATTTTTCCCAACAGTTTCTGTCAAGTAATGAGTTTTTATCCAAGAAACTGGAGTCTTTGAGTTTATCAAATAGTAGATTAATATATTTCTTATGCATCTAACCTATTATACTGATCCACCACTCTTTTTGAGCCGGTATCAAATAGTTTTTATGATTGGTGCTTTATCATATACTTTTAGATCTTGAATGACCAAGTGACCTACTTTTCTATTTTCTTGTCATTAAGTCCCTTGATATCCTTGACCTTTTGTTTTTCCATGGAAATTTTTTTTGTAGTTCTATAAAATAATTTTTGATAATTGAGTTGGTATGATACTGAATAAGTAAATTAATTTAGATAGAATTGTCATTTCTTTTATATTAGCAATTGAAATTTTTTCCACTTGTTTAGATCTGGTTTTATTTGTGTGAAAGTGTTTTGTAATTGTGTTTATATAGGTCCTTGATTTGGGAGTTAGACTACCAAATATTTATATTGTTTACATTATTTTAAATGGAATTTCTCTTTCTGTAATTTTGTTACTGAAGCTAATAATTTTCCCCAAAATGAACTAGCCCCATTCTCATGTCCATCTGGACATGATAAATTGCTAATCTCTTTGCTTGGAAAAATAAAATAAAAAGTTAAATTAAATTAAAAATAAAATAAATTTATTTTAAAAATTTGCATCAATATTCATTAGGGAAATTGGTTCTTCCTGGTTAGGTATCGGTATTACATTTGAGTCATTGGACTTCAGAAAGGGAATTTAATTTAAGAAAGGTAATTATCTGGAGAATATTGAAGGAGCAGACAATCGGGATGGTGAAGGCCATATCCTATGATGACTGTTAAAGAACTTCTGGGGGGGGGGGTGGCTAGGTGGCACAATGAATAGAGCACTGGCCCTGTAATCAGGAATACCTGAGTTCAAATATGGCCTCAGACACTTAATAATTACCTAGCTGTGTGGCCTTGGGCAAGCCACTTAACCCCACTGCCTTGCAAAATCAAAAAAAAAAAGAACTTCTAGTGATGATTAGACTGGAGAAGAGAAGAAATGATGTCACAACTCATTCTGCTTAGCTTGATGTATCAAAATTAGGAGCAACTGTAGGACATTGTAATAGATATGAATTTTACCATGATAGAAGTAAAAAAAAATACCTAACAAGCTGTCTACATGTTTTGAGTATGTTAGTCATTGGTACAAAATATTCTAAATGTATTTTTGTTGAGGAATCCCTCAAATTTTTCTTTTAAAATAGTCTTTGTTAGGATATTTAGTTTTATAAACCTGTATTTCCCAAATATATCCCTTCAATGCTCCCTCACAGAGGTCCATTTTTAATAACTAAGATTTTTTTTAAGTAGAAGAGAAAAATCAATTAACCAAGGCAGAGATCTATTGATACTGAACACTGAACATGACATTTCTTTTTCAATCTGCAGAATCTCTATTAAGGAAGAAGGGAAGGATATATATAGATATCTATCTATCTCTCTATAATTAATTAGTTAATTTTTCTAACCATAAGTAAAGAAAGTTTTCAGTATTGAAGGGAAGAATTTGTTGGGAAAGATAAGTACTTTAAAACACAATATATCAATAAAATCAAATTGAAAAATAAAGGGTTTGAACCAGTGACTACTGCACTTACAACATTGCAACTTCTCTACCATTTTCTTGGTCTTGTAAATCAGTTTGGTTCTCTTAGACCTGCTTGTTCAGATCTTTGCCACCGATTGGGATTTTCTCTCTGTTTCTTCAGAGTTTGAGGATACTTGTTTTGATCTCTTTGTGTGTTACCCAAGGAAACAGTGAAAGAGTTCATATTAGTCATATCAGAAGGGGACATTGTCACTTTATAAGAATAAACCCTAAGCTAAACTGGCAAGTCATTGAGTTTGCCACCCTGTAGAAGAAGTAAGCACTCTTACTGATTTCTGGCAAAAGTAATCCACCCTTCTACTACCTTTGGCCCTTGCTCCATCTTCAACCATACAATGGGTTTGACCCCAAACCCAAGATTTTCACTTGATACATGAAATGGGTAAGAGAAGTTAGCTCTGCATTTAGAAAATTTCATAGGGTTTCTATCAATTCTATCTTGTTCCCGATATCAAAACTCATACTTTTAGTAATAATATACTTCTATTTATGCTAAATGTTTCAAATAATGGAATATGACTAAGAAGAATTAAAAGTGAAGGTAACCTAAAGAACAAGAGAGTGAAGCATTTACAAATGTGAATAACTCATAGCATATTTCTTATAATAACCGAAGCAAAGAATGTCATATAAAATAGCAAGAAAAAAAGCTATGTTTGGCAAAGGAGGTGGACTAGGAATGATGTACAGGTAAGGGATGACAAATGGATAACCAAAGTGCTTCAGTGGGACACATAAAATGGCTTCTAGCATATTGTGTAGATATCTATAGAAGGAAGATGGGGGTGGGGGCAGAACCCAAAATATACACTATGAAAACATGCAGGTCACTCATTCTGTGCCATTTAAAATAGCTCAAGTAAATAATAGTATTACCCTCCCTGCTTCAAATTTCTTCATTTGCCAACACATCCTTCTCTCTATTGCCAAAGTCATCTTCCTAAATGGCAAATCTGATCATGGTATCTCCTATTCAGACTCCATTGGCTCTCTATTATCTCCAGGAATAAATTAAAAATCCTCTGCTTGGTTGTGAAGTCTTTCACAACTTAACTGACCTTCTCTATTATATCCTTCATTCCCCTTTGCTCCACAATCCAGGATCTTCTAGGTGTCACACAGGACATTACATCTCTGGATTTCTTGGTCTCTTATTTTTCTTGGCTTCCTTCAAGACTCAAATCAAATCCCATATTTTGCAGGAAGCCAGTGGCTACTCTCAGATGAATTCCCATGTACTCTATATTTATCTTTTACTTTTTTTTTGTATGTTGACTCCACCATTAATTGTAAGCTCCTTGTTGTCAAGGACATTATTTTTGTAATGAAGATGGGGCTGAAGATAAAGTCCTGCTAAATTCAGGCTCCATACTGGAATAAAATGATGTGACATGAATGGTTCAGGTCAGAGTTATCAAAAGAAACCTAGCAAGGACATGCTGTGGCACTTAGGTTTGGTAGACTGTGTTTCTATCTATTTAGCAGGCCAAGGTATGGTAACTCAAATGGTCTTAAAATATCAATAATAGATATGTCTGAAGGGAACTAATCTCATGTTAGTGGGAATTTATATGTCCCTAAGTAACCAAGAAGTCATATCAAAGAGCCAAAGGAAATTATGTCAAGAGAGGCGACAGTTTGAAGCAAAAATCTCCTCACCCAAGGGCATCAAGAGCTGTTTTTCTCTTCTTTTAGGGAAATTCTAGTCTAATCCATGTTGGCTGGGTAGTTGGTTCTTGTCCTTCATTATTGAAGAAGACCAAAACAACATCACTCTGTCTGAGACATATTACAATGTGTTCAACTGTGGCTGATCAGACCTATATGAGCCTGGAATGTTCTGCACAGGATGGGCACAAATAGTCCATATGAATACTTGGGGTGGGTTCTCTAAATTTACAGATGTTATTTTTCTTTTGAGCTGCTTCAATTCTACCTTCCTCATAGAGCACAGCCCCCTCACTGATGAGGTTACACCATACTGGGCAGTCCTATGCTGCTGTCTCCCATGCTTTACAATCAATTCTAATGTTCTAATACATATTGGGAAGGGGAAAGGAGAAGAGTGAGAAGAACCTTGGTAGTAATGTCCTCTAATACTTTTATATGTTCATAGTTTAGTTCATGGAATATGGTACATATCTAATAAATATTTGTTGATTGACAACCTGAAAGGTCATCAACACTTCTCCATGCTGCTGTTATCTTTGTGAGTGTTATCACTTATGTTCAGTCTTAGCTAAATTGTAAAAGAAGTTAAGATTCATTTTAAGTGGGAATCACCCTGAATGCCCTCCTTGCAAGCCAATTATTTATAAGCAGGTATTAGATTACAAACAAGCTGAAATAATTCAGTAAAGGAAACTTGGTTTTGTTAAACATGCATATTTATTTGATTAAACTACACCCACAAGTGATAGCATTTGCATTAAGAGTCCTCCCCTGCTCCCCAGAACTCCTCAACTGCCTTATGTGCACATTTTCCTCCTCCCCCAAAATAGTCAGAAAGTTCGATTCCAAAGATATGGTATTTTCTCCAAATTAAATTTAAAATAATATATAATTAGATTTGTGTGTGTCTTATAAATTAAAGTTATATTCTTGGCAGCAGGAACCAGTGAGCTGGCTGGTGGAAAGAAAAAAAACAAATTCTTCCTTCCCTTGTTTTGTCCTAGTTCTTCCTTCCTCTGCCAAAAATCACAATTCCCGCTTCAAAGGGAACACACAATGAGTCAGAGAGAGCCCAGCTCACTCTCCTGCTTTCATTCTGTGAGCAAGCCACAGAGACAACACAGTTCAAATCCAGAGCCTTGCCTGCTTGTCTCTTTAATACAATTGACAGTGGCTGTAACATGTGCCTGATTGGACTCCCTTTGAGTAGCTCCACAAATTTAAGTAACTAGGAAAGGGTGGGGAGGTAGAGGGAAAAAGGCGTTCTTTCTTCTTCCCTCAGACATGGGAAGAAGAGATAAAGGCTCTGCTACTTGGACTTAGGTCAGAATGTGAGAAGGCAGGATTCACAAGAGGCAAAAGATGCAAAGAGGGAAACTTCCTGGGCAGACACAAGAGCAGCAAGTGATTAAGAAGGTCCCGAGACATGGGAACAGCATCAGAATATAGTGGTTTCACAATGGTATGGGGGGGGGGGGGTTTGCAAGGCAATGGGGTTAAGTGACTTGTCCAAGGTCACACAGCCAGGTAATTATTAAGTGTCTGAGGCCAGATTTGGACTCAGGTCCTTCTGACTCCTGGACTGGTACTCTATACAGTGAACCACCTAGCAGTCCCCATGATGGTATTTTTTTTAAAGTGTTCCTCAATGATTCTGAATTTGCTGATCTATCCTCCAAATTGATGCTTTTAACATGACAAAACTATTTTCTCCTAATGAGGAGAACAAAAGAGAAAATTTTTTTTGGAGAGAAGGAAGGAAAAGAAGGAAGGAAGGAAGGAGGGGGGAGGAGGAGGAAGTAGGAAAGAAAAAAGAGAGAGAGAAAGAGAGAGAGAGAGAGAGAGAGAGAGAGAGAGAGAGAGAGAGAGAGAGAGAGAGAGAGAGAGAGAGAGATTGATTTTAGGAAAGAATGATTTCTATGGTAATGCTGATAAATTAGTAATCCAGCCACAGGCATTTTTCCAGAAAAGCTGCCAATACCACAGGTAAAAGTGTCATAAGATGTGTTTAGTAGCATGACAAAAAAGTCAAATTTTACTGTTAGTGTATGAGAGGGCACAGACTAATACAGTATGTATTATCTCCTCCCTTCCCCCATTGTTGTCTAGAAGGCAGGTTATAGTATGGTTCCTGTTCATATCTGTCATAAATTTCCTATGGTCCTCTAAAGGATTTTATCCCAAAATGTTGAACTTTAGTGCTTTAAAAAAAAATAAGAAGGGAAGGAACAACTTTCTCCTCAAAGATAACCTTGGGATACCTATGATGATAGATAAGGGATTCCTACCTCATGCTGTGATAGAAAGGATCCTGCTCTCTGTCACCTGCCAGAGATATTCAAGGTCACTACCAGAGACCTTGCCAGTTACTCTTGGAGTGAATCCCCTCCCCACTCATCCCACCCATCCCAGCTCATGTGAGAAAGGGAGACTGGGGAGGAGAAAAGGTTAACAGATCCCATTGTGTTCTGCTGGGTTCAGAAAGTAGAAATCTACATGAGCCAAGCCAAGGCAAGTGTCTGACAGTTCTATAAGTATAGATAGAGTCATGACTGCCACTGAGATACAGCTGCCTATCAGTGAGCAAAAGGGGTATTTTATAGACTTTTCACCACTGCAGGTCTCAGGTTAAGTTCCTGTTCAATTTGACCTGTGAAAATATGACTCTTTTTGTTTCCTAAAAGCCCCAAATTTGATATTTGGAACCATCAGGATCAGTGACATCATGGAGACAGTTGTGAGTGAGCAATGCAATTTTATTTTTCTCAATTTTAAGATCCTAGAAATTAGAACTATTGTTTCCATTTTTTAACATTTACCTCAATGGTTTAAAAAAATAAAACCTGGGGCAGCTAGGTGGCGCAATGGATAGAGCACCAGCCCTGGAGTCAGGAGTAGCTGAGTTCAAATTTGACCATAGATACTTAATAATTACCTAGCTGTGTGAGCTTGGGCAAGCCACTTAACCCCATTGCATTGCAAAAAATAAATCCTAAAAAAAAGATAAAATAAAATCTCTCTGCAATATTTTTGCATTCATTTGTAAATTGTATATTTGTCATGATATTATATCATGAACATTATGAAATATACATAAAAACAGAAGTTTAAAAAGCTGAGGTAGGGGTGGAGCCAAGATGGCGACATGAAGGGATCTAGTCTTAGGAGCTCTCTGATAAAAACTCATAAACCAAGGACTCTAACTAAACTTTTGAGAGACAGAACCCACAAAGGGACCCAGTGAGGCAGTTCTCCTACTCAAGGTAACCTGGAGAAGAGCAGAAGGGCTCTACTCCCCCGGGGCGGGAGGGGCGGCCCACCAGAGGGGTAGCCCGCCAGAGCCAAAGAACTTCAGCCTCCTGGAGGCAGCCCCAGGGCTCTGGGAGCCGAGGCTCACAGCAGCGGGGGAGTCTCCTGAGCTGTACCCCGGGGAGCATCGGCACAAAGTGGGGGAACAGAGGGGAAGCTTTGCCAGAGTGAGCATGTGGAGCCCAGCCCCCAGGGCACACAGCCAGCAGCCTGGTCTTTCAGCAGCCTAGACCCAGAAACAGAAGCAGGTGGAGCCAGTAAGCAGGAGCCCCCAGGGCATGAGCCCATTGAGCTGAGGGAAGGGAGTGAAGAGAGACTGCAGAGCTCTGTCCTCTGCCCCTGGAACAGGACTCTGGAGCTCTGATCACATTCAGATCCTGATTGCAGTCTAGGCCCCCCCATAGAACAGCAGGGCCCCCCCCACCTCAGCCCCATGGCAGAGGGGGGCGCTTATGGTCATTCACAGACCAGGAGGGAGGACAGAACCTCACACACTGAGACCCTTGTGGGAGTGTCCCAAAAGCTCAGGAAGCACCCCCAAAAAACAGGCTTAGGCTGGGAAAATGAACAAAGAAACAAAAGGAAGACCATTGAGAAATATTTTGCAAATGAGCCCAAGAAGTACTCAGTCTGAAGATGAGGAAGCACAAGATCCTGCATCTAAAGACTCCAAGAAAAACAGAAATTGGGCTCAGGCTATGATAGAGCTCAAAAAAGACTTTGAAAATCAAATGAGGGAGTTAGAAGAAAAACTGGGAAAAGAAAGGAGAGAGATTCAGGAAAAACATGAAAATGAAGTCAGCAGCCTAGTCAAGGAAATCCAAAAAAATGCTGAAGAAAATAGCATGCTAAAAAACAGCTTAGGTCAAATGGATAAAACAGTTCAAAAAGTTATGGAGGAGAAGAATGCTTTAAAAAGCAAAATTGGCCAGATGGAAAAAGAGATAAGAAAACTCTCTGAGAAGAATAAATCCTTCAGACAAAGAATAGAATTCAGGGAGATTGATGAATTTACCAGAAATCAGGAATCAATACTTCAAAACCAAAAAAATGAAAAATTAAAAGAAAATGTGAAATATCTCATTGAAAAAACAACTGATATGGAAAACAGACAGGAAAGATAATTTGAAAATTATTGGAATACCTGAAAGTCATGATCAGGAAAAGAGCCTTGATATCATTTTCAAAGAATTACTACAGGAAAATTGCCCTGATATTCTAGAAGCAGAGGGCAAAATAAAAATGGAGAGAATCCACCGATCCCCCCGAGAAAGAGATCCCAAAAAACCAACCCCTAGGAATATTATAGCCAAGTTCCAGAACTCCCAAGTCAAAGAGAAAATATTACAAGCAGCCAGAAAGACACAGTTCAAATATCGTGGAGCTGCAGTCAGGATCACACAGGACTTAGCAGCAGCTACATTGGAAGCTCGTAGGGCTTGGAATACAATATACCGGAAGGCAAAAGAGCTTAGAATGCAGCCAAGAATGAACTACCCAGCAAGGCTGAATGTCCTCTTCCAGGGAAAAAGATGGACTTTCAATGAACCAGGGGAATTTCAAAGATTCCTTTTGGAATGGCCAGAGCTGAACAGAAGGTTTGATCTTCAGATACAGGACCCAGGTGAAGCATGGAGATTGGAGGAGAGGGGGGAAATATGAGGGACTTAATGAGGATGAACTGCATGTATAGAAAAATGATACTGATAATATTCATATGAACCATCTCAGTTAATAGAGCAGGTAGAGGGAGCTTTTATAGTTGAAGCACAGGAGAAAGCTGAATTCAAAGATAAAATATGGTGTAAAAATGGAGTCAATAAGAAAAAAAGGGAAATGGAATGGGAGAAAGAAAAAGGAGAGGAGGAATAGTCCAAGCTATTTCACATAATAAGATTTTTTTTTATTACAATTAGCTATTGCAATGATATGGAAGGGGGGAGGCAAGGGGGAATGAGGGAACCTTTGCTCTCATCAGAGATGGCTAGGAGAGGAAACAGCAAATATACTCAATGGGGTATAGACAACTGGAGTAAGAAGGGGGGGGGAGCAGGGGGAAGGGGTGGGGATGTGAATAAAGGAGGAGAGGATGGACCATGGGGGGACAGTGGTCAGATATAACACATTTTCTTTTTTTACTTCTTGCAAGGGGCTGGGATTGGAAGGCCTGCCCAGGACCATAGGGCCAGGTGGATTCTGGGCCTAAGAGGTGGTATGGGGGCTCAGGGCTTCTTGGCCCCAGGACCAGGGATCTGTCTGCTGTGCCACTCAGCAACCCTACAGCAGAGTCAGTGAAAGGAGAGAGAAAATATAGTACATGGTATTGGAGAAATAAGAAAGAAGGGAGTTGCAATCAGCAATGGCAACGTTGGAAAAATATGGAATTAACTTTTGTGATGGACTTATCATAAAGAATGTGATCCACTCACGACAGAGTTGATGGTGTTGGAACAAAGACTGAAGCACATTTTTTATTATTATTTGGGGGAGGGTGCAGGGCAAGTGGGGCTGGGTGGCCTGCCTGGGGCCACATAGCAGGGTGATCATTGGGTGTCTGGGGCCGGATTGGGACCCAGGTGCTCCTGGCTCAAGAGCCAGTGCTCTGTCTGCCACCCAGCCACCCCTACTATTATTACTATTTTATTTTATTTTGGGTCTTTTTTTTCCTTCTTTTTGGTTTTTGCAGGGCAGTGGGGATCGGGTGGCTTGCATGTCACATGGCTGGGTGATTATTGGGGTTTACGAGGCTGGATATGGGCTTGGATGCTCATGGCTCCAGGGCTGGTGCTTTGTCCATTGCACCACCTGGCCATACCTACAATTATTACTATTTTTTTAATTTTAATTTTTTTCTCCCCCCTTTACTTTTTTTGCCCAAGCAAGTCTATCTATATTCATGGGGGGAGGGGTATTTGGTTTACTTATAAACAAGTATATTTTATTAATGTAAAGAAAAACATTTGTACAAAATGAGAATAAAAAATAAATTAAAAAAATAAAAAAATAAAATGAAAAAAAAAAGCTGAGGTAAACAATATTCATAAATGATTTCTATTTTTTCCCCTAAAAAATACAAACCATTTTTGTATTATACAAGCCAAGTACTTACCATGTGGGAGCTAGATTGGGAGTCATCAAGGCACATGACAGATCTGTGCTGGACAGGAAGATGGCTCACATGTTTGGGGAGGATTATGAATGATTGACTGTCCAATGGAGGCCATATTGAGTACAAACAAGCTTTAGATAGCAGAGGCTGGCAGCTGCTGTAGGCACATTGAAGATCCTAGCTCTGAGACCTAGTCAAGTCATCTGTACCAAGGCACTGTCTAAGGTTTTTTTTGCATTTTTTAAATTTATTTTTTAATAACTCCAAACATTTTTCCCCAATTACATGCAAAGATAGTTGTCAACATTTATCCTTTTGCAAGTTTTTGAGTTCCATATTTTGTCCTCTAAAGTTTTAAGTTGGAGAAAAGATGATGATCTGTTGTTGGTGGGAGCTTTCTGTAAGAAAGCTCCCAACACTTAGGAAAACATTGTTTCCCTTCCAAAATATACAAACAAAAACATCAAATTAATTAAAATAACTTTGTATATGTCTTCTTATTTTATCTTAATAGTGATCTGATGAGCTAGATGCTATCACTAAGTTCATTTTACAGATAAGGGAAGTGATGCTAAATGATTTGACCTGGGTCATATAGCTAGCTAAATGTCTGGGGAAGGATTTGCATTTAGGTCTTACTCTAATACTTTCTTAATTGTACCACAAGTAACAAGTCTGTAAAGCGATTTAGTCTATTAACCATGGCACAACAGAGGTTGGGGGCAAACCCATCTAGTCCTTGATCCTTGAGGATATTAATTCCCCTGACCATATGATTCAGGTTCCTGGAGTTCACTCTATTCTCTTATCCTCCCTACTTCTTGTCCTGTGGAGGGGACAGGGAAAGAGATAAACCAATCAACTGTTTCTTTTCCTTTATATTCAGAGAAAAACCATCAAGCCCAGAGAGACTATGCCAATCTATATGTTCCCAGCCTTAAATTTAATTGCTTACCTATTTCAGTATGGAAATAAATCTTCTTTTGGCCAGAATGGTCTACTTCATTATAAAATATTATGATCCCTAAAAACTTATATGCCCTTGGGGGTTCAGGCTATATCTACATAAAGCCAACTTCCTGAGGGTACAGATGTGTACTTGTTGCTTTCACTCAGGCAGTGATAGGGTTAGCAGTTGGAGCAGAATGCACATGCCTACATGCATCTTTTATGAATGAGTATGTCTACCAGTGATATGTATCTTTTCAATAAATCCTATTAGCTACATTTCAGTTTAACTGTCTTTTCTTGAATTCTAAGATCAGATTAGAATACCATACCTATGAAACTGTACCCTCTGAGACAGATTCATCTACTATTATGTTTTCCTAGCATCAATTATGTTACATTAAAAGAGGTATGTTGACAATGTAACATATGAAAGGTAGTATTATTATCAGTATACTATCATGTATAATTAACTTATCAATGATTTTTGATGTTGAAAACTATTTTTGCTTATGAAGATACAATAATTATTCAGGAAAATAAACCCAATCAAAAATCTCAAAAATATAATTTTGGTTGTGAGAATGAAGAAAATAGAAGCATGTCACTTATTAATAGGTTGATGTCATTCAATCATAAGAATGAATTAATTACCTCCTCTATTAGAATCCAGCCCAATATTCTGTCACTAACAATGGCAATAGTGATATTTTCTGTAGGAGGGGCACAAATTATGCCATGTTGTATGTTAGCCTTGAAAATTTAGGGTAGATACCCCCCCAAATATCCCAGCTTCCCATGATAACTATGGATCTCTTTATTGAAGTTGTTATTTTATTTATATTTTAGAATTTCTTATATGGAACTATATGGTTTCAAATGCATTTTTCTCACCTCCACTTATAAGTACCACATGTATTTTCTGCATTTTATATATTAATTGGGTCTTATAGAGGTTATGATTTATGCATAATAAATAATACAGCTTGTAAATGAGATAACTAGGACTTAAAACATTGGTCTTTTGACTCTTGATCCAATACTTTTCCAAGAAAACCATGCTGTTTCCAAATATTTATTTTTCCTCTTATACTAAATTTACCTTGTTTTAAACCTCAAGTTCTAAGAATATTAGAATGAGCCCTTGAACATGAGGCCTTGTCCAGCCTATACATTTAATGCTATAATGTTTAGCTATCAACCATGTTTTTTTTCATATTAAAGTCATTATTTTTTCAAATCCATGTTTTTTATCATGTTAGTATTCTTTAGCATTATGGTGTGACAACAGTACCTGAGACATATAAAAAGAATAAAGAAAGACCAAAAGTGGGAGCAACTGAAGATTGGGATATACAGATGATCAGGGATAGGATAATGGGGCAAGATTCAAAGAAATAAGACCATGAAAAGTTGACCTCGCCAACTGAAAACACAAGACTTGGAAGGAAGGATAATGAGATCAGAACAGAGATGATGACCTGGGAAAGAAGGAATGAGGAAAGTGACTGAAGGATACAGTGAAACCAAATTTAGGAGTGAAGCCTAGAAAGGGATATAAGAACAAGATTTTATGGTCATAAGAAGGAATTTCACAGTTATGTATTGAGGACATAAAATATTTTGCAAATGTTAAAATGAATTTTAAAATGAATATTAATGTTAACTATAGTGATGTTGATGTTGATGATGATGATGATGATGATGATGATGATGATGATGATGATATCAAAGGTATAACTATCCCTGTTTTGGGATGAAGTGGAATGAAGGTACAGATACTGAGTTATTGATCTGAGGAATAAGATTATTTAAATGGATGTCAACATGTAAATTGAATTCCATAAGTATTTGGCCAAGGGTTATGATGGAAGGAATACAGTGAACCAGGATTTGAATGAATTACTTGGAAAAGAAGGGAGTGGGTTATGGAGCCAGTAGATAACAAGTACCCAGATATATTTGGTTGAAGTAAGTCTCTAGGAAGGACAGATTGCTGAGTGATATGGTTATAGGAGGATCAGGAAGTGGTAGGTAAGAGCAAAAAGCATTCCTACTCTTCTTCCTGTTCTAACATATTAGGAAAGATGAGAGAAGGCCTATCTAATGCCACCAAGGAATGTGCCAGAGAAGCAGTATGCCTTAGACTTCAATAGTCACTGACACTCATTTAGGAATATATGAATTTTGGGATCCACCACTTAGAATAGTTGTGAATATACTCCATTAGTAAATCCCTCTTAGTATGAGCTACATTTCTTTTTTTTGGGGGGGGGATGTGGAAGATTTGTAAGGCAATGAGGCTAAGTGACTTGCCTAAGGTCTCACAGCTAGGTAATTATTATCTGAGGCCAAATTTGAGCTCTAGTCCTCTTGAATTGAGGGCCTGTGCTCTATCTACTGCACCACCTGGCTGCCCATATGAGCTACACTTCAAAGATGAGAGACAGAGATACAGGGACATGAGATACAGAAATCTAATATAAAGGAAAAGTTCCAGAGGACCCAGTAGAAGGGAAAGTGTAGAGAAAAGGCTGAAAGAGGTGATATGAGAGATCAGGCAGTGGTAGCCATGGAAGAGCTTAAAATGAAATCCTTGGAATTCTGAGATCTATAATTAGAAAATCACCATGACCTTCTCAGCAGTAATGGTAATATTGAATGGATTATTACTCCCTAGGGTGGAACCAAGATGGAAAAATAAAGGCAGGTTTATTATTCCCTGAGCAAGAGCAGGAAAGCAAGCGATAGGGGAGGGAGGATGGTGTGTCTAGACATTGAAAGTGCAAATGGTAAGATGTTCATACTAACCAAGATTGATCCTGTTCAGAGACAGGTTGGATGAGATGAGTTTATAGATTGGGGTTGATTAATTATACAATTAAGCAACTAAATTTCATAGTGCATAATGATTGGAGCCAGGAAGACTCAAGTTAAAAACCTGCATTAGACACTTAATAGCTGTGTAACCCTAGAAAAGTCACTTAACTTCATGGTGTCTCAATTTTATCATCTTTAAAATAAGGCTAATAATAGTGCCTATTTCACAGGGGATGTTATGGGGATAAAATGAATTAACATAGGTAAAGCATTTTGTAAAGCTTTTTATAAATTAAAAACTTTTTAGTATAAATACTATTAAAAAGGATTGAGGTGAGATTTATTTTTTTACCCTTTTATCAGTACCTAAGACAGCTCTTCCTCAAGACCAGTCAGATTATGGGGAAAGGGTTCAGTCTTACTGGGAGATTTCTGGTTCTAGTGGTAAAAGGAAAATGGCAGCAGAACAGAGACAAATACCCATGCTTTCCTGACTGCAGATTGTTAGCTAGATGAAATGAATCTTCGGTTTAAAATCTGACTTGTTTATGAGAATTAAGATGCAGAGATGTCCTTTGTGGTCACAACTAACTGCGACTCTGCGATTAGCTTCATCTTGAACCCTAGGCTTTCCTTGGTTTTAGACATTTTTAAGTCCAAGTCTTTTACTAGTTTTTTGACCCTTAGACAACATCTAAGTGTTGTCAATCCATGATTGCTTTGTAAAGGTAAGATGATGTTCCATAAGGCTTATGATCATCTTCAAATTTTAGAGTTTTTAATATGTTCCCTATTTGAAATAATTTTATTCTAAAAGAAAGCTAAAATAAATTGTAATATAGTATGAATCCCTGTAAAACTAATGCACTTCCTCTCATTCCCCAATTCTAACCTCACCTCCTCAGTCCCAATCCCCATCAATCTTTCTCTTTGATAGATAGAAGAGGGACAGAGAGAGTAAGCATATATATATATATATATATATATATATATATATATGAATTAGACATCCCATAGAGATTCATTTTGTTTAAAGACCACTGTGGAATTATCTCCTAAGGGTCTAACTCCAGTCACTATTACATTCACTGATTGTCTTTTAAGTGAACATTTATTTACCTCCTCAAAGAACTCTAAATAAATCATGTAGAAAGACTGTCTTCTTACAAAAGGCATAGTGCCTTCCCCCAAAAGGTTATGTTTGCTTAATTGTACAATAGGATTGATTTCCATTTTCAGATTAGCTGATAAATTCTATGGAACTTTAAAGGGATAATAAGTCAGACTAGTTCCTGTGAATATTCTAGTCATGGGAATCCAGCCAACTGGGAAAACATAAATAGAAAATTGTGCATTAAAGAAAAAGTTCTGAATTAATTAGATACTTAATATATGGATATGGAATATATATTTTATATAAATACAGAAACTGTGGTTAACAAAGTAAAAAAACCTTAAATATGCATTTTGATTCATATTTATTCCCAGTTATTTATATTATTCTCTAATGATATGGTCACAGGAGTAGAAAGAATCAATCAATAAATATTTATTGTGCTAAAGGCTGAGGATACAGGAAAAAAAGCAAAAAACAGTCCATACATTTAGTATGTTCCCTATTTAAAATAATTTTATTCTAAAAGAAAGCTAAAATACATTGTAACAGCATGAAACCCTGTAAAACTAATTCACAATTTAATGGGGGAGACAATAAGCAATATATAAACAAGCTATATACAGGATAAATAAGGAATGATTAGAAGGGAATTGTCCTAGAATTAAGATAAGTTGGGGAAGGATTCCTGAGGGAATTAGGATTTTAGCTGATATTTAAAGGAATCCAGGGAATTCAGTAGGCAGAGTAAAAGAGGGAGGACCAAAAAAAAACTGCTGAGAGATGGAGAATCTTGTTCATGAAACAAGAGATTAATATCAGTGGATTGAAGAGTACATGGAAAGGACTGAGAAAGAAGACTGGAAAGACCTGGGATGGGGATGAGGAGAGGTGGAACTAGGGAAGAAAGGTTTTGACTACCAGAGTATTTTATATGTCTTCCTGTAAATCACTTCTAACAGAATCCCTGGGTTAATTCATTTACTTAGATATTTCCAAGTGACTTTCCAAAATGATTGTACTGACTCACAGCTCCACCCACAATGCATTAGTAAATTTGTCTCCTCATAATCCCTCTAACATTGACTATTTCCACTTTGTTTTTATCTTCATCAATTTGCCATGCCTGAGGAAAAATCATAGTTCTATTTTGGTTTTTATTTCTCTTGTTATTTAGATATTGAGGGGGCGGCTAGGTGGCGTAATGGATAAAGCACCAGCCTTGGAGTCAGGAGTACCTGGGTTCAAATCCGGTCTCAGACACTTAATAATTACCTAGCTGTGTGGCCTTAGGCAAGCCACTTAACCCCATTTGCTTTGCCAAAAAAAAAAAAAAAAACCTAGATATTGAGGCACTTTTTCAAATAACTGCTATTAGTTTATAATTCTTCTTTGGAGAGCTATTCATATCCATCAACCACTTATCTAAAAGGAAATAGTTGGGGGTAATAAACACACACACACACACACACACACACACACACACACACACACACACACATATATATCAGTAACTTTGTGTTTGACAAATTCAAATATGTGTCAAGCATATGTTTGTGAAATATATATAAATGCAGATACATTATGTATATGCACTATATTCATTATT
Organism: Macrotis lagotis; assembly: GCF_037893015.1. Classification (NCBI taxonomy): domain Eukaryota; kingdom Metazoa; phylum Chordata; class Mammalia; order Peramelemorphia; family Peramelidae; genus Macrotis; species Macrotis lagotis. The sequence continues at coordinate 97,864,226 of NC_133659.1, forward strand.
CACATATATACAAAATGCTCATCAAAGAAATTTAATGCATTTTTCCCCATTTAACTATTTCTTAGGCAAATTAATTTGTGCAGAAACTTTTCAATGTCACATAATCCAAGTTGTCTGTTTTGTCTGTTCTAATTGTCTCCCTCTGCCTTGTCTGCTTTAAAAAGTCTCTTCCCATAACTCCAATATAAGCTATTTCTCTTATGATTTTTTTAAATTACATGCAATAATATTAAGTTCATGCATGTATTTAGAGTGTATTGTAGAGTATGGTTGAAGGTGTTTCCACCCAAGTGCCTCAGAGTAGTTTTTACGAAAAATGAAATTTTTTCCTAAGCAATTTATGTTAATTGGATTTTGGGTTATTGAATTCTATTGTTTCTTTTTCTTCCTAGTTTGTTAAATTAAGCTACCTATTTTTAACCAAGGAAATGTTTTGAAAACTATTATTTTATCATTTCATTTGAGTTCTATAAGTGCTATTCTTTCTTCATCTCTATCTCTTTTCATTATTTTCAAGTCTTCTGGCTACAAGTCCTGTGCTCTTCCTATTGAATAAGGCCACATATCATGTCTCTAAGATGGTCTGTTTATTTGCAAGTCCAGTAGTCTCCAAACTTTTTTGTTTACACATTTCTATCAGTGAAAAGTAAATATTGAGCTCATTGCTAATATATGCATATTGACTTTTTAAATTTATCTACATGTAGTTTGGCATTAATAACTATACGCATAATAAAACTTACACAAGAAAAGAAATTTTAAAAGAAGGAAAAATACAATTTTAAAATATCTTATTAGTGGAGAACAGTGTACATTAATATGCTTAATTACTTTTGAAAACTTTGGCCTAACATTTTGTTATATATGCTGACTTGAAAGTTTGGTTAAGTTTATTTTTATTTCAATGACTTTCATATTTTAAAATGATACCTCACAAGGATATATAATTCCAAATGAATGAACTCATTTTTCAAAACCTATCATCCAATTAAACAAAGGTTTTTCTTAACATGGAACTAGTAAGTTTTCATCTTCTCTGATATCAATTGGTCTTGCAAACCTATTGGAAGGTATGCCAATTTCTTCTTTTTTTGCAAATGGATTTAAAGCCCTCTAGAATTTTTCAATTAAAAGATGTTTAAACAAAAAAGAAAATTCTGTTCTGGGTTTGTTTTTTATGTGTGAATATTTGAGAGTTTTTATAAGGGATGCTTTCTGTTTTCAGAAGTTCAAAGAATATACAATAAGTATCCAGGAGAAGAAGTGATCAAAAACATAGAAAGACCTAAGATCTGGCAATTGAGAGATCATTAGAGACTTTGATGGTGGAAAAGCAGGAATTGATAAACTTCAGTTCCCTGTACAATTACTCCAACAAACAGAATATCAGAATGAAAGTCAGAGCCTAGAATAATGCTAGGCAAGTAAAATCCCCAAAGTAAATAAAAGAATCAACTCTGGACTGAGAGGAAGGCCAAACCAGCATTATGATTACCTTAAATTTTCTGACCTTCATAGATAAAAGAGAGTGGAACAAACTACTATCCTTTAGCATTCCACCCAGGGCCAAGTCCACAGATGTGGTACCTAGAGTCAAATTAGATCTGGAGTCATTCATTGATGCTATTACTAAAGTGCTCAATATACTAGATATAGCAGTAAGATAAGAAAAAGAAAAAATTACTTTTACAGGTGATTGATGATTTAAATAGAGAATTACAGAGAATTAACTAAGCTTTATTGAAACAAGAACTTCAGAAAAATAAAACCATATAAATCACTGGCAATTCTGAATATTACAACAAAATTCAGTAGAAAGAGAAGGAGCTTCATAATTAAAGAATATATAAGATACAAAGGAATTTACCTACCAAGAGTCACATAAGAACTATATTAATATAATCACAAAACACCATATGAGGAAAAAAGACAGACCTTAATAACTGGAGATATAGTGGCTGCTTATGAGTAAAACAAACATATTGTCAAACTAACAAAGGATTACTTTATGTTCAACTAAAGGAAAAAAGATCAAGATTCTCAAGGAAAACAAAGAAATGGAGAGGGAATTCAGGGTCATTCTATAAAACAATAGTAATCTAAATTATCTTGGTACTGGTTAATAAAAGAGAGGTTGACAAGATTAAATATAGCAAGTATTACAGATTAAATATAACAAAGAAAAAAATGATCTTGTTTTTGACAAATTATAGAAATTAGAGGAATGCATACTAAAACAACCCTGTGATTTCACCTTTTACCCATCAGATTTTCAGTTTGGAGAAGGAAAAAAAAAAGAAAATAATAAATGCTGGTGGGACTCTGGGAAAACAGGCACATTAATTTACTCTTGATGTAACTATAAACCAGCCCAGTCATTCTGGAAAGCAATTTGGAACTATGTTCCAAAAGTTACTAAATGATACCTACCTTTTGACCCAACAATATCCTTACTAGGCTATATGCCTGAAGAGGTGTAAAAGAGTCATATGTACAAAACTATTTATAGAATCTCTTTTTTTGTGGTGGAACTGGAAACTAAAGAACTATACATTCATTGGGGAATTACCAAAGTATGATGTATGAATATAATGGAATACTATTATCTGTAAATAAAATTAAAATTTTTAAATGTGAATTAAAAAGAGTAAAAAAGTAAATAGAACCAGAAGAATAATTTGCATGATAACATCAATTTTATATAAAAGGAACAATTTCAAAAGATTTAAGAATTTTGAAGAGTGGCAAATCATGATTCCTTGTACCAGTGAGGCAGCATGCTATTTCACTTCCTGAGAAATGATACAGAATGAGACAAATATTTTTTGGATGTGGTCATTATAAAATGTACTTTGCCTATCTGTGCATTTTTGTTTGAAAAGTTTTGGTTTTGTTCTGTTCAATAAAAATATAATAAAAAAAGGAAATGCTCAATAATTGGAAAAAATGTACAAATCATTGATATCCTAAGGTGGTACCCTCAACAGAAATAGGGAATTTTGGAAATAAAATTACTTTGGGGAAAGAGATAATGTAATGATATTTATGATGCAATTCCAACCCATTCATATTTACTTATCCTTTGTTATTCTTTCCCAGAGAGGGAAAATAAGTATCTTTGGACTGCAATGGCTTACCTACCTACCTGATGAAGGACTCTGACAATAGTTATAAAGCTCTTACCTCTTACATAGTATGAATTTAAAAACTTGTTAATTCACTGATTGGTTAGAGTGATCAGGGCTAGGGGATGGATGAGGGGAGTTTTATCAGACCAGCTATTATGGATTACTGCTCTTAATGAAATTATATAATTATCCTAAAGATCCAAAACCAAAGATACCCATTGGAGACCTTTAGAAGTTAGGGAAGGAGTAGAGATGAATTTAGCTATGCCAGAGGTGGTGTGGTTGTGTTGAATAAAAATCCAAATTTTCTCATTTCTGGGACAATTGCAACTCATTTTCCCACTATCCAACTGATGCGTTTCGTTCATCTTTGGAAACCACTACTCATTGATAGATTAAACTTCCTGTCCTTTAGATTATCCACAGAATGCAGATCTACAATGTCTAACAAATTGCCTCTTAGAAAGTTTTCTCTCTATCCTATTCCTTTCAATCAGAATGTGATGTAATTGATACATAGCACTCTTGGTAAAGAAACTCCCTCAAACAAAGCAGATGTATCTGCTTGACAACTTATAGTGGCCTGGATCACTGCAAATTTAAATCTCTTAGTGTGTTAGAGATAATAAACTTGGATTTCTTGGATCAAAGATCAGAGCTCCCTTCACTATGCTTCAATGATACATTTAAAAAAAGAAAACTTGATCTGTGATTTCATCCATAAAAGAAATTTCTGGTAAGGAAATTCCTCTATCACTGCAGATCAGAAACAGTGTAATTTGTGGTACAAGATGATTAATTGCCTGATTCTTTGAGAAATAATTGGTCTGAGGTAAATAGGTATTAGAGGTATTAGAGTCCGAATTTGACTCTGGTTCTTGATTCTAAAGTCCAAGACTCAGTCTTTGTCTATTTATATGCTTCTCAATATATTTGTCTATTAAATATATCGGGTTCAACAATATGTAGGAAAGGGAAAAAAGCAACTATAAGTAATTCAATAGAGTGGAAAAAATGGCAATGCAAATAGCCTACCATATAATATTTAAATATAACTTTTAAATTTGCTTAGAAAGGAAAATGAGATCTGAAGATATTTCTTAAATCTTATGTGATATATATATATATATATATATATATATATATATATATATATATATATATATACACACACAGTGGAGAGAGAGAGAGAGAGAGAGAGAGACCACTAGGTCTGAAGTCAGAAGGATTTGAGTTCAAATCTAGCTTCAGATACTAATTGTGTGGCAAGTCACTTAAACTCATCCTTAGTTTGCTCACCTTTCAGAGTAGTTATGAGGATCAAATGAGATAATATTTTAAAGCCGCTTGTGAATTTTATAGCACTCAATAAAACCCCAGAATCTGGAAATAGAGTGTTTTGTGGGAAGAACAGTTGGAAGATGAATGTCACTGGATTACAGGGCATGTATGTGTTTGTATGGAAGGAAGAAGGGAGTTGCTAAATGGTTTGATAGTTCCCCATACAGGTTATTCCATTCTTGCCTCAACATATTTATATAGGTAGTCTTCCATGACTAGAATGTGCTTCTTGCTTACTTCCACCTCCCAGAAGCCCAAGCTTCCTTTCTAGACAAATCTTCTTTTAATTATCCTTGTTTTCAGCTGTTTTTCTTTTGAAACCATTCTGAATACACTTTGTATTTACTTCAGATTTATTTCAAAAATAAGTGGTCAGGGGCAGCTAGGTAGTATAGTGGAAAGAGCACCAGCCCCAGAGTGGGGAGGACCTGAGTTCAAATGTGTCCTCAGACACTTAATAATTACCTAGCTGCGTGACCTTGGGCAAGTCACTTAACCCCATTGCCTTGCAAAAAACCAACAAACAAAAATAAGGGTCAGGGGTTGACTCTGGCATTTTCTTCTCTGGATATAAAACTTTGTATATTGACCTAAGGCAGAGACATATCTGATATGTTTAACTTTCTAATTTGGCAGGCTTGTGACAGTTAAAATTCTCCACTTTAAGTCTAAGGATATTCCTGATATGACTATTGACCTGTGTTAGTTGGATCCATTCTCTCCTTTGCACTAGTCCATAAATCCCATTTCCAAAGCTTTGCGGACTGGGATAGGCAAGGGGCTACATGCATTCTACCCTCCCAACTATAATTCTACTCTGCTAAATAATAATATTCACTTCCAAACTCTCTGGTATTCAATAGATCTTTCTAATCCAAATTCCTAGCCAATACATTTTTATATGTTTAACTACTCCTAATAGAGTATCGCACAGAGTAATCTCTTAATAAATGTTTGGAAAATTGGATTAAATTCAAGGAAAGCAGATAGTCGACCTAAAAATTTGGTGGAAGAGAGAGATCTTGTCAGTCAGTTGAGGTGACAATTCAACAAAAAAGGCATTGGATTTGTAGTCAGAAGAAATATCTTCAGGCCATTTCAGGCCTGTTTATTTTACTTAAGTCAATTTTCTTCTTCAAGTTCAAGAGTTTATAATTTTTTTTGAGTGATGGAACCCTTTGTCAGTCTGGTGAATTCTAGGGTCCCCCCTTTCAGAACTATGTTTTAAAATTCATAAAATACATAGAATTAAAAAGGAAATCAATAGCATTGAAATATCTCAAAAATAATTTTAAGCAAATTTATAGACTCCACCTTAGTGAACCCTACAAAGACAAGGAAAACCTAAGATGTATGAAACCACAGCATTATAAATTATTGATAAGACCATTAGAACTATTAAAATGCTTGGACATTTTGTGCTTTTTTATACTCTTTTCTCTGAAGAATTTGAGAGAATATATTTATCAATCAACTAAACAGCCTCCGTCATAGATGAACATATCCCTTATACAATTATGACCACTGAGTCATAGAAATGCTTCTCAAGTTAGTGATTCAGAGCACCTCACTTGGCGCCTTCATTTTCTTTTCTACAGAACAGATTTTGTGCTTCAGCGATCACTTTTTCTTTAGCAAGAGTAAATTGCATTTCAGCTGCTACTCTTGCATACTAGGGGCTCATCAACACACTTAATTGCAGAGCTGCCTGCACACTGAAATGGTTTTAATGTCATGTTCATGGGGGATTAATCTGTTTCATCTGGTACTAGCATCTTCTAACTGAACTACAATAGCAATAAGAGTTAACTGAATGATATGCCAAAGGAATGGTTTCTTAGTGATCAAACTCCAAATTTAATCCAATCCAATTTAATCAATACATATTAACCTCAGATAAATTCTGGGGACACAATTAATAAAAAGAATGACAGTCCCTGCCCTCAAAGAGCTTGGAATCTAAAGAAGGAGATAATCCACAAAAGGGAGAAAAGGGAGGGAGGAAGGGAGGGAAACAACAGAGCATACCATATGTAAGGACCATTTTTGTTCCATGCATTTGAAACCAGACAGAGCAGCAAATGAAATGAGCAGAGAGAGTCCAGTTTCTATCCTTTGTTAAGGAAGGTATTGTAATGAGATTGGTACTCCACCTTCCAGCCTTCCAATCAAAGAAGAGAGGAGGCTGAGGAGGTTGTTTCAATTAGGGATTAAATTAACATCACAGTGCATCATCTGCCCTCTGGTCCTCCAGAATGGTGGTGAGTTTTCAAGTGATGAGCTTACCCTGGGATGGACATCTTGTTCTGGGGAGATGAATAGGCAGGGAGCAATCAAATAATAACAAAAATACAGTTCTGCCTGGACATGATAGCATTCAGTCATGAAGATGTTCAAAAATCTTTACTTAAGGTTAATAAGAATCGTCAAATATCTCCAACCTTTAAAGTCTTAGATAGAAGGGTAAGGACAATTGGAAATAAAATTCACCTAGGACACAAATTTCAGTCCTTCCCCTCTTCCTTCTCCTCTTTTTTTTTAATGGACTGATAAAATAGAAAATCTCCACCTTCAGAGAAATGAACACAGAGTTCACTTAAAATAATATGGATATATGTTTGACAGCAGTTGAGGGCATGTTGATGTGAAAAAGGCAAAAAGGATGAAGAGGTGGGGTAAAGGTAGATTATGAAAGACTTTAAAAAATAAAAAAATAATATGGGATTGGAGGAATTTGTCAATATACATCTTAAAATGTACTATGCAAAACAGAATATAGTGCTCCAGGTATAGAATATAGTGGACCCCAACATTTCTTCATTAGATCAGTATACTTCGATTAAGTGAACCCAAGATTGAATTAATCAAACCATTTTGTTGGATTAACATAAATTACAGTCCTTTGGATTTTAAAGTTATGTCAGACTTTTTACTTTGTGTAAAACTCATATTATATTTGGTTCAGAAAATGAGCTGTACATAAGGTGAAAGATCTGGTTTGACTTTCGAAAGAGCTATAATTGATAAGGACAAGAATGCCCTATTAAGGGCTTTCCTTCCTTTCCATCCTTTGATATCAATTCATTTATTACTTTTTGGAGGAATCAGCCTGATATAAATTAAATTCTCATCTAAAGCAAATTGCTCCAGAAAATTTACCAAATGCCTTGCTCAAATAAAAACATAGAATGTTTAAAGCACATTCTTGTTCTTCCAATTTAGAAACCCTATCAAAAATTTAAATAAGGTATGACTTGTTCATAGTAAAAAGCAACTAGCTCTTACTGATCTCAATTTTTTTATATTCTTAGAAACTATCTGTTCAATAGTCTGCACTGGAAATGGCATCAATGTCAAATTCATATGTCAATAATTTCCACAGTCTATTTTTTTGTAATTCAGAAAATTCACTTTATTTTCTGCCATTATCCATGATATTTTCAAGATTATAGGCTCTTATAGTATTTTGGTATATGTTTAGTCTCAGTCGTGAGACTTGAACTCATTTAAAGTAGCCCAGTATTTGTATCACCTTACCTACCCTGGATCTCAATTCCTTCATAATTCTAATCATTTTTTAAAAAAATATTGGTATTTTTCAGACATTTGCTAACTCAGCCCAACCTTTACCCCCATCCCATTTATTCTAAAGTAGGTAATATTTTAATGCTTATTAATTTCTGGCTATCCTTCCATTTTGCCCTATAAATTATTAAAAAGAATTTTGAAAGACTTGTGTGATGGCCAGGTTTACAATAAAGGAGTTTCATTGTGAATAGTAATTAAATGCTACTTAGTCATTATTATGGCAAGCATACTAGCATGTGGAGTGTTTTCATAGTCACTGGTCACTAGATGAATGATTCAACCTATGAACTTTTTTAGGTAGGAGGGCTCTACTTTGACAGAATCATCCTTGTTTTCTATAATTAAAAGAATAAAAGGTTCTTATTATAAGTCAACACAAGAAGTCTTTGAAATTCCTAACTTCTAATGTTTCTAGAAATCCTATCCATTCAGATGCTTAGCTCCAAATTGAAGAAAAATAGAATTACTCCCAGATTGGGGTTTTTGTTTGCCAAGTTTTAGCCTAGAGTGGATTTTTATAGCAAAGTTATAAATCTCTGCAAATAAGGGTGTTCATGGAAATGCTGATCTAGTCTAAAAGTTGGTACTGATGGAGCTGATGCATTGATTTCATATTTGAAGCTGTTGGGGACCCCTGAGTGGGTCTTTTGGAGAAAACTGATTTCTAGACTTGGTCTCAGAGAAAGTTGCAAAGAACATTTAGAAGTGATGTCTTTTGTTACTTGCTCCAATTTCTATATTTGAACGTTCCATGTTGCAGAAATAGAAACTTTTGAGGATGGCAAAAATCATGACTGTTACAACTTAAAACAACTTGCATTATTTAGGAAAGGAATATCCCATCTTTTTTTTTTCAGGTGATTTTTTTTTTCAGGTAATAACTTTCATCAGATTTGCAATATTAGAAAATCACTATGGAAAGTTGACTTTTGTTAATAGTTTTTCTTGTAATGTTTACCTATTTCCTAACATTGGAAGACAGAGGAATTAAATCATTTCTCAAAATTTAGAACTTTTACAATTGTGCCATTTTCCTCCTTTTTTTGTTTCTGTTTCTTGGAAATGAAGAAAGTGACAGTAGCCACTTACTTCAACTAAAACCAAAATTAGCATATCACAGGATCACTTGTCTGATAGTTCCTTATCCATGCTCTAATTTTTTTGACCTAACTTTTTTCTGGGGTAGAAAAAATCAGGTAAGAGAAAGATATAATCTTATTGTTAGGTTTACAATATTTCAAGACCTTAATATTATAGTTTGGTTAAAATTCATTAAAATATCATAATAGAAAAATTAAATTAAATTAACAAAAACATACCAATACATGGCCATACACTTCTAGATTAAGTTTGAGTACTTGACACATTTCACCTAGAATTTGAAAATTAAGAGTTGGAATAGGATTTTATAGATAATACACTCCAGTCAAAGCATTTAAAATTTTAATTTATTTTTTCAGTTAACAAAAATAATTTTCTCTCTTTTCACTAACAGACTCCTCTGGTAAAATTTTACTTGGCATCTATGACCCAAGACACAACAGTTTACCCTTATTTTCAAATACTCTACAATGCACACACACACACACACACACACACACACACACACACACACACACAAACACACACACAAACACATATCTATTATATATCACATTTATTATAAGTCTCCAAAGGATAAAAATCTGCATAGACTGTCAGATGCTGATATTGTCTCATCTCTGCTATAGTCAATTTTCCTTTCTTCATGAGACACACTCCTTGGGTGTTCTTTCCCATGTACTTCTCTCATTTAGATTACACTACAAGAATAGTTTCCTTTCAAATACAGTTGTCTGACTGAATTATGTTTTGCTTTTGTCAATTAAAAAGATAGCATTTGCTTGCAAATTAAGGAATTGAAAAGGAGTCAATTGAGAAGAGATTTTAAAGGTATCTAAAACCATAAATGCAACCCCTCATTGGCTACCATATAACTAACAATTTATTCTGGAAATTCTGTGGTTGTTAAGGACAGAAGGAAAATTACCCACTGTTTTATGTTATTCATGCCAATACTCCTTTTCCTTAGTTCACATGATTATTTATTGGTTTGGGGGAGACCTAAAGTAAGTCTTTTAAACCCTTTGTTTCTCAACTTTCTCAGTTACAAAGTGAGTGTTACTTCTGCCCCTCCTCCAGTTGTGACTGGGAAGCCTGACTTCACAATTTTAGTCCCATTGTAGTTAATTGTTACAGTAATGGGGTCATATATTTCTAGAACAATTGTAATAATGAGTATCAGGGAGAAATTCCAGTGAGAGGATTAGGTGGGCTAAGGGTCAAGGAGACCATATAAGGAACAGATGGTTTATCAAGGGTTCTAAATGGTGTGGATATAAAGGCACAAGGTTTATTCCCTACTGTTTAAAGGGTTGAAAAAAAGGTAAAGAGGCTGGATTGTTACCTCTGAAGAAAAGAGAAATTGGAGCAAGCAGTTTATTGATTCAGAAGGTTATTAGGGCATGTGATAGAATACTCACTACAGGATTAAGCATATTCCTGTTTTTCCCCCCACAAATCCATCTTGTAACTTAGTGAGTCATATGGCAGCATACAATAGTTTCCATCAGCCTATTTTTGAGGGATATCCTGAAGGCTAAATTTAGTCATTGTTTTCATCCTCAATGTGGAATGCCCAATAATATGGAGCAAATGAACCAATATTTCAAATCAAAAAGGATAATGGAGAATAAAGAAAAAAGTGGTAATTTATTCATAGATGCAGAACTAGGAGTAATATTGCCACTAATAAAAAAAAAAAAGGACAGATAGTTATAGGAAAGAAGAACCAATGGACTTTTTTTGAGTTTGGTTCCATTTCTTTTTAGCAAATTGCCTTCTACATATAATGTATATAATCAGTAATTACTTTCTACATATAAAGCCCTATGCAAAATACAGGATTTAATTCTTAGCCTTGTGACTTCCTACTCATATGACTTCTAGGAAAGTCATCATTGCTCTAGACCTCAAGTTTCACACCTATAAAAGTAAGGAAGTATAGAGTTTATCATTTTAAGAGACATTTTTTAACAGTCTAAAATGCTGTAATTGATCTAATGATTTGAATTACATGGTGAGAATTCAGGAGGGACTAGTGCTGGGAAAAGAAAACATTAAAATAAAAGAATTATCTGCCTCAGGGATGACATTCAACTGATAACTACCTACTGAATGCCTCTTTTGTAGTGAGAACTTATTTGGATATTGTCAAAGACACAATCCAAGTATTTACTTAATGCCAGTTATATGCAAGTCACTATGTGCAGGTCATAGGAATATGAAGTCAAAACGAAAAATAATAATCCCTGCTTAAAAGAGATTGCAGTCTATTAGGGTGATACAGAAATGCATAAAGTGTGATTCCTTTTTTTATAAATATTTTGTTTTCCAATTATATACAATAGTAATTTCAACCAATCATTTTTTTTCAAGATTAATTATCACCACACATTGTTGTTAAGGTGTACAATGTTCTTCTGGTTCTGCTCATCTCACTCAGCAATCAGTTCATGCAAATCCCTCCAGGCTTCTCTGAAATCCCATCCCTCCTGATTTCTACTAGGCCAATAGTATTCCATCACATACCTGTACCACAAATTGTTTAGCCATTCCTCAGTTGATGGGTATTCTGTGGATTTTCAATTCTTTGCCACCACAAACAGAGCTGCTATGAATATTTTGTACATATGAAGTTTTTAACCATTTTCATGATCTATTCAGGGTATAGACCCGGTGGTGGCATTGCCGGTTCAGAGTGTATGCACATTTTTATTTCCCTTTGAGCATAATTCCAAATCCCTCTCCAGCTCCACCAGCTCCACAGCTCCACCAACAATTCATTAGTGTCTCAAATGTTCCATATCTCTTCCAACATTGAGCATTGTCTGAGATAACAATGTCTGAGGCTGAGAGGTGTGAGGTGGTATCTCAGATATACTTAACTTTGCCTTTCTCTAATCACTAATAACTTAGAGCAATTTTTCAAATGTCTAAGGATAACTTTGATTTCTTCATCTGTAAATTACCTTTGCATATCCTTTGACTATTTGCCAATTGGAGAATGGGTTGTTTTTTAATAAATTTGACTCAGTTCTCTATGTATTTTAGAAATAAATTCTTTGGGGGTGGAGCCAAGATGGCATAAGGCAGAATTTTCTGGAAACTCCTTCCCCAAAAAACTCCAAAAACCAGCAAATTATGACTCTAGCCAAAATTTAGAGGTGCAGAACCCACAGAAAGACTGAGTCATCCATAATTTTTCCAGTTCAAGATAACTTAGAAGTTCCACAGGACAGGTGTGTTTCACCAGGGCCCAGAGTTGGGAAAAAACCCCCATCACAACACAGCCCAGCCCAGCCCAGCCCAGGGATCACTGGGAACATCCTGAAGGGAGTGGTGAGAGAACTCTGCTGCACCAGAAATGAGTCCTTTGCCAGAAACACTAGTTGTAAAAATTTTTCCCCAACTTACTACATTTCTTCTGATCTTACAGTACTTTGTTTGTGCAAACCCTTTTTAATTTAACAGAATCAAAATTATCCAGTTTGTTTATGATATCCTCTATCTCTTCCTTGGTCATAACATGCTTCCCTTTTCCATAGATCTGATAGGTAAATTATTCCTTGTTCTCCTAGTTTGCTTATAATACTGTCTTTTATGACTAAATCCTGCACCATTTTGATTTTGTGAGATGTTGGTCTAATCCTAGTTTCTGCTACTATTTTCCTGTTTTCCAACAATTTTTAGGGAAGAGAGAGTTCTTATCTTAGAAGCTGGGCTCTTTGGGTTTATCAAACAGCAGATTACTATAATCATTTACTGCTGTCTCTTTTGCACCTAATCTATTCCACTGATCCACTACTCTTATTTCTTAGCCAAGACAGCTTAGACAGTTTTGATGACTGATGCTTTATAATATAATTTTAGATCTGGTGAGGCTAAGCTGCTTTCTTTTGCATTTTTTTCCATTAAATCCCTATATATTCTTGATTTTTTTTTTCTCCATATGAAGTTAGTTACAACTTTTTCTAGCCCAGTAAAGTAATTTTTTGGAAGCTTGATTGGCATAGCACTAAATAAGTTGTTTAATTTAGGTAGAATTGTCATTTTTATTATATTAGCTTGACTATCCATGAACAGCTTATATTTGTTCTATTATTTAGATCTGATTTTATTTGTGTGAAGAGTGTTTTATAGTTGTTTTCATACAGTTCTGAAGTCTGCCTTGGCAGGTAGACAGCCAAGTATTTTATGTTGTCTGAAGTGATTTTAAATGGGATTTCTCTTTCTAACTCTTGCTGTTACATCTTGCATATATATAGTTAATTGTTTCCAATAGTTGTTTGGAGGGGGGGTTGCAAGGCAAATGGGGTTAAGTGGCTTCCCCAAGGCCACACAGCTAGGTAATTATTAAGTGTCTGAGTCCGGTACTCCTGACTCCAGGGCCAGTGCTCTATCCATTGTGCCATTTAGCCACCCCTCCAATAGTTTTTTAGATGATTTTTGGGGGGTTCTCTAGGTATACCATCATGTCATCTTCAAAGAGTGAGAGTTTTGTTTCTTCCTTTCCAATTCCAATTCGTTCAATTTCTTTTTCTTCTCTTATTGTTAAAGCTAACATTTCTAATATAATATTGAATGGTAGTGGTGATAGTGGGCTTCCTTGTTTCACCCCTGATCTTATTGGGAATGCTTCTAGCTTATCCCCATTACATATAATGCATGTTGATGGTTTCAGAAAGATACTACATATCATTTTAAGGAACAATTCATTTATTCCTATGGTCTCCAGTCTTTTTAGTAGGATTGGGTGCTCTATTTTGTTCAAGGGTTTTTCAGCATCTAATGAGATAATCATATGATTTCTGTTAGGTTTGTTATTGATATAGTTAATTATCCTGACAGTTTTCCTTATACTGAACCAACCCTACATTCACGGGATAAATCCTCCTTCGTCATAGTATATTATCCTAGTGATAACTTGCTGTAATCACTTTGCTAAGATTTTATTTAAGATTTTTGCATTCATATTCATTAGGGTAATTAGTCTATAATTTTCTCTCTGTTTTGACTCTTCCTGGTTAAGATATCAGCATCATATTGGTACTATGAAAGGAATTAGGCAGAGTTTTGTCTTCACCTATTTTTCCAAAAAAGTTTAAATAGATTTGGAACCAATTGTTCCTTGAATGTTTGATAGAATTCACTTGTGTATCCATCTGGCACTGAAGATTTTTTTCTTCAGGAGTTTGTTGATGGATTATTGAATTTCTTTTCCTGAGATAGGGTTATTTAGGTATTTAATTTCCTTTTCATTTAACCTAGGCAACTTATATGTTTATAAATATTCACCCACTTCACTTAGATTATCAGATTTATTGGTAGACAGTTGGGCTAAATGGTCCCAAATTATTACTTTAATATCCTCCTCATTTGTGACGAGTTCATTTTTTTCATTTTTGATGCTAGTAATTTGGTTTTCTTCTTTTATTTAATCAAATTAACCAAAGGTGTATATTTTTTATTGTTTTTTCATAAAATGAACTCTTGGTTTTATTTATTAGTTCAATAGTTTCTTGCTTTCAATTTTATTAATTTCTCCTTTAATTTTTAGAATTTCTAATTTGATACTTAATTGGGAATTTTTAAATTTGTTCTTTCTCTTACTTTTGAGGTTGCATACTTAGTTGCATACTTAGTTCTTTGATTTCCTCTTTCTCTATTTTTACATGTAAGCATTTAGAGACATAATCCACTAATAATATCCCATAAATTTTGGTATGTTGTCTTGTTATTGTCATTGTCTTGGATGAAATCACTAATTATTTTATGATTTGTTGTTTGATCCACTCATTCTTTAAAATGAGGTTATTTAGTTTCTAATTAGTTTTAGGTCTAACCATGGCCCATTATTGCATATGATCTTTATTGCATTATGGTCTGAAAAGGAAGTATTCACTATTTCTGCTTTTCTACATTTGATTATGAGATATTTTTATGCCCTAGTACATGGTCAGTTTTTGTGTGGGTGCCATGTACTGCTGAAAAAATGGAATATTCCTTTCTATTCCCATTCAATTTTTTCCAAAGGTCTATCATGTCTACATTTTCTAACATTCTATTTACCTCATTAACTTCCTTTTTGTTTATTTTATGGTTAGATTTATTTAATTCTGAGAGAGAGGGGAAAGTTGAGGTCTCCCATCAGTAATTTTGTTATCTATGTCTTTCTGAAACTCAATCAGCTTCTCCTCTAAGAATTTGAATGCTATACCACTTGATGCATATATATTATTATTGAAGTTGCTTCATTGTCTATGCTAACTTTTAGGAGGATATGGTTTCCTTCCTTATCTCTTTTAATGAGATCTATTTTTGCAACTTCCTTCTCTGAGATAAGGATTGCTACACCTGCCTTTTCCATTTCAGCTGAAGCATAATATATTGTGCTCCAGTCTTTTACCTTTACTCTGTATGTATCTCTCTCTGCTTCAAATGAGTGTCTTGTGAGCAGCATATTGTAGGATTCTGGTTTTTTAATCCACTCTGCTATCCACTTACATTTTATGAGAGAGTTCATCCCATTCACACTCAAAGTTATAGTTACTAACTCTTTATTGCCCTCCATGCCATCCTCCGTCTGTTTGCATTTTCCTTCTTTTTTCCATCTTATTTCCATCCCCCAGTATTTTGCTTCTGAATACCACCTCCTTCAGCATTTTTGTCTCCTTCTGTCAAACCCTCTACCCTTTTCCCCCTTTCTCTTTGCCCCTTCTTCCTTTCTGTCCTTCTGTCAGTTCCTTTTTTCCTCCCCTCTCCCCTTTTCCCCTCTTAATACCTGAAAGGTAAGACAAGTTTCTAAACTCACCTGAGTGTGTGTGTGTGTGTGTGACAATCCCTCTTTTAGCTAAATCTGATGGGTAAAATTCAGGTAGTTCTCAACTCTTCCTTCCTTCCCCTCTGTTGCAATGGGTCCTTTGTACCTCTTCATGTGATATAATTTGCCCCAGTCAATATACTCCTTCTACCTGTCTCTTTACTGTCCCCCTTTTTTTAAGGAGATTTTTATTTTTAAATCATTCCATCAGAGTGACAGACAATTAAAGAGTGTCTATTACTTCTGGCTAAGCATATTCCCTCTTATAGAGTTACTCTTCTCTTTCTTAAAAAAAAATTATTTATTTAAGGTAAAGGGGTTAATTGACTTGGCCAAGGTCACACAGCTAGGTAATCATTAAGTGCCCAAGTTCACATTTGAACTCGGGTCCTCCTGACTCCAGGTCCAGTGCTATTTCCACTGTACCACCTAGCTGCCCATAGAGTTACTATTCTCAAGAGTTATGAGTCTTTCTCCCAGGTGAGGATATAGCCAATTGAATCTTAAACAGTCTTTTTTCTTTTTCCTTTTTTACCTTTTCATGCATCTCCTTCGAGTCTCCTGTGAGTCTCCTGTGTGATGATCAAATTTTCTGTTTAACTCTGGTCTTTTCATCAAGACAAGTTGGAAGTCTCCTATTTGGTTAAATGTCTATCTTTTCCCCTCAAAGAGAAAGCTCAGTTTTACTCTTCAGAATATCATGTTCTAGGCCCTTCACTCCCTTAATGTTTATACAATCAGGTCTTGTGTAATCCTTGGTATTTGAATTGTTTCTTTCTGGCTGCTTGCAGGATTTTCTCCTTGATCTGATAGTTCTGAAGTTTGACCATAATATTCCTGCTGTTTTCATTTTGGGATCCACTGGCTATTTTGTTCTCTGGTTCCAAGATATTAGGTCAATTCTCCTGGAGCTATTCCTCTTCTGTCTGCCTGTGTACACAGCAAACACTTCCCCCACTGTTCCCAGGTTTGCCCCCTAGCCTCACCCCACTGTCCCTGCATTCTCTGCTCTCTGGTCCTAGCTGGCACATGCCCCTCTGGGAAAGACCTGCTTGTGAGATGTTCTCCTCAGTTCTTCTCTGGGTTCTGTGTATCCAAAATCTGTTAAGAGCCATGATTCATGTTAGTTCTTAAGGAAGGATGGAAGAGTTTACGATAGTACCTGTCTTTTCTCTGTCATCCTGTCCAGAAGTCTCATGCAGTGCTATTTTTGACTTTGGGGAGGTTAGCATTCATTTATAGGGTGAGAGGGCATGTGAAGAAATTCATACCCATGAAACAATTCAAGATAATAAACACTGTGTAATTTAATGTCATATTATCAGTATGGAGGAACTGGCCATTTGTGTAGGTTTATGAGAGTCTATTCAGTGCACCTTTTGAGACTTTTAGGTCAAGTGCATCAGGGCAGTCTATGGTGAAAAGTTATAAAAACTTACCTTGGTGTATTGAACTCACAGATGGTTTACCTGTATTTCTCCCTTGTAGAAGTAAAGTAACTGTTGAATCATAAATCAGTCTGGAAAATAAACCCTGAAAAATGCAGAATGTTCATTTATTGGCAATTGTGCATTTGGCAAAGCTCTTCTCTTATGTACCAAATTGCTAACTTCTAGATAATTCTGTATAAACTACTTTAAAGAGCTTTGAAAATGGAAACTCATTTAGCAGGGCTGGTGCTCTATCCACTGCGCCACCTAGCCGCCCCCAGGTAGGATATTAGAATGGAAAGTCATCTGTATAAATCTCCAGATATAAAAGCTAAGATTCCCCCCCCACACACACACACACACTAATTAAAGCAACTTATCTAATATCATACAAAAGTGCAAAATTTGGAATCAGGGTTCTAAACCCTTGCTAATGGGCAAGACAGACTATTTAACTTTCAGTTTCTCATCTATGAGGGGTTTGGGCTAGGTGTATTTTAAGGTCCTTTTTAACTCTAAATCTATGATCCTATAAAACTAATTATGGCAGGGTCAGTACTAGAACCCATATTTCCTGACTCACATACCAATCTTTCTACCATACAACACTGATGGAAATTAAATTTCTCCTGGGACTTCAGGGTTGTCAGAGATAATTTGCTATGATTCCAGATGGATTTAAAGAAGCCAAGAGGTCATGTTCTCTTGAACTGAGGGTAAGACTAAAAATCAAGTTAGCTGAGTTTTTTTCTCCTTGTCCTGCATCACACCAGTTGTTATTAGTTGTAATGAAGAATATTGTCAGTGCAAAAGGTATACTGTACCTTTTGCTTCCTTATTTTTCCCCCAAAGCCTTTGGATTCCCTTCACCTGTCACTTATCCTGTTTCAATATATCAGGTAAACTCTTGTTCCAGAAAACTGAGCAATTTGGACCAATAACCTCTATCTACATTCCTTCTCAGTTCTTCCATTTTCAAGTTCTCTATTGAACAGCAGGAAATCATTACAGCCTCTAATCATTCACTTCCTATCAATGTAAATTATAGGCTACAGTATGGACATTTAAATTGGGTCTAGATTAAGACTATTTTTTAAAGGATAATTGTAAGTTTACTTTTTCTTTCTCCTTGAACTTTATAAAAGTCCTTAGTGTATGAGAACAATGCCATCAATGGCTGAATAACTCATAGCTTTGGGGATAAAAGTGATGGGAAATAGGTGGAGGGAGGAGAGAGAATGAGTCTGTGGGCCAGTAGAACCCAGGGCCTCTTGCACTGTACTATATGATAACTGGGTCACTCTAATTGGGTGTTATAAAAAATTCTTAAACCTTTTTAAAGGCTTTGAATAAAAGAACATTACAGAACCTTA
This sequence comes from Macrotis lagotis, assembly GCF_037893015.1. Classification (NCBI taxonomy): domain Eukaryota; kingdom Metazoa; phylum Chordata; class Mammalia; order Peramelemorphia; family Peramelidae; genus Macrotis; species Macrotis lagotis. Next base: position 97,883,007 of record NC_133659.1, read on the forward strand.
AAGAAAGCTTAAGAAAAGGCATCCCCAAGGAAGAAACTATCTCCAGGACAGGTGGAGGTGAATTAAGTTGATTGTGGGATGCAGTTTGAACAATAGTATAAAAATCAGTCTCTTCTAAAACATCCATGTGAGAGGTGAACACAGTCCTATCTCATCCTTCTGTAACTGTTCAGTTATTTCAGGCATACTGCTCCATCTGGGGTTTTCTTGGAAAAGATACTGGAATTGTTTGTCATTTGCTTCCCTAGTTAATTTTTTACAGTTGAGGAAATTGAGGCAAACAGTTAAGTTACTGGTTCAGGGTCGTACAACTAAGAAGCATCTAAGCTCAGATTTGAACTCAGGTAGATAAGTCTTCCTTACTCTAGGCTGAGTGCTCTATCCATTGCATTACCTAGGCTCCCCCTTATCCTTCTACCTGCTCTATATCTCCTGTTTATTAGACACCTCCATTAGTACACTTCCACCTGTACTTAAAGTGTGCACATTACCTTCCTAAAAAATGGAAGCTATTGTATCATTTTTGACATTTAGTTGTTATAATACTGAATTTAGAAGCAGATTTGAATCCTGCTATCAATATCTAATAGATATATGCAGTCCTAGGCAATTCACTTAGTGTATTTAAACCTCAAGTTCATTATCTGTAAAAGTGGAATAATTAGGAATGTAAGGATGGGGTCATCAAGCTAATTTATCCCACCTTACTTAAAGTAAGTGAAAAAGTTATTCCCTGATGCCTTATCCACATGAGAGCAATTCTCAATCAAGTAATCAAAGACTTTAGACCAAGTGCAAAATTCCTTGAAAGTCAATGAACTAGAGTTTTTGTCATCAGGAAGTCTGTTTTGATTGGCTGAAGGACTTGGTTACATTCTTGTATTAAATGATTCAGGAGAGTAGCAAAGACAAGCTCTCAATTTCTTGTGTGTGCAGAGAGGGAGGAGGAATTGTATGATGAGAGTCCATCAGTCTCCATCCCACCACTTTGGCTAGAGGAAGATCTTAAGAATTCTAGAGAACTAGGAAATTCAAACTTTTTCCATCTCCATCCTAGCAGTTATCCTTGGCAAAGTTATGGTTAATATTGACAGCCACATTGCTCTGGGAGCCAAGGCTAAACTAGAAACTGAAAAAAAAAAAGATAGAGAAGTAGATTCAAGCTCTACAAGGAGGCCAGCATAAAAGCTACATTCTGCCTAAGGGAAACATTTTGAGAATTTCAGCAAAAGGAATTCCAAGAGCTGTAAATTATCCTTTGGGCTTGAGTTCACCTTATCCTGCACACTCTATGTACCAGTGTCTCAATGTGTCACAGTTGGGAAGGAAAAGGTTAAGGATAGTTTTTTGGTACCAATGCTCTTATTATGCCATGATGATAAATATATTGTTCCCATGATAATGCATTAGCTATAGCATTAGATAATCACCCTCAGCCACTTAGAGCAGCACTGAAAATGTACATAATAGTTGACTCTGGAGAATCAGCCTTCCTATGGGGATTGGGAAAGTAACTCCAAGGCTACCACCAGAAGAAACCCTAAAATCCATCTGGTCCACTTTGCTGATGAGGAAAATAAGAGATGTTAAATAAATTACACCACGTTAAGTGAATTAGATCATACAATTAGGAAATGTTAGCAGCATGATTTGAACCCAGATCTTTCTAACTCAGGGTTCATGACATCAGAAAGGTGATGCAATGATTAGTTCATGAATTGGATTTGAGTGAGGTGTTATGCTAAGTCACCAACTTCACTTTCTCCTCCAGAGCCATCTGGGTCCAGTAGTCAGATATGAACAACTGAAGAAGGCCCTGGATGTGAGTCAATCCGGCATAAGTGACTTGCCCAAGGTCGCACAGTTAGGAAGTGGTAATTGTCTGAGGCTAGATTCAAACTCTCATCCTTTTGACTCCAAGGCCAGTGCTCTAGCCACTGCACCACCTAGCTGCCTATTAATGCTAACTCCTTTCTTTTCAGTGTCCTTTTTTTTGCATTATGAAGTTCAAATGATATAAAGTGCTTGCTTTGCAAATCTTAAATCTACTGGATATTTATATATATGTGTGTATATATATATATATATATATATGTTAGCTATCATGGTTATAATTATTTTAAAATATATTTTATTTTTCTCCAATTATATTATAAAGCATTTTTTAATATTTTTAGAGTTTTCACTTCCAAATTTTAGCCCTCTTTCCCTCCCTCCCCTTAGAACTCCCTGAGACAATAATCAATCAGATATGGGTTATACATATGCAATTATGTAAAATATTTCCATTTTAGTCTTGATGTACAAGAAGATGAATAAAAGAAAATGAAAAAGTGAAAAATAGCTTGCTTAGTCTATATTCAAACAATATAAATTCTTTTTCTGGAGGCAAAGTATTTTTCATTATTAATCCTTTGGGATTATCCTGGATTATTTTAATGCTAATAATAGTTGTCATTCACAATTCTTCACTGAACAATATTGCTATTACTGTGTAAAACATTCTCCTTGTTCCGAACACTTCACTTTGCATCAGTTCTTGTAAGGATTTTCTGAAATCATCTTGCTTGTCATTTCATATAGCACAATAACATTCCATCACAAGATCATAATTATTCTCTCTCTCTCTCTCTCTCTCTCTCTCTCTCTCTCTCTCCACACACACACACACACACACACACACACACACACACAGACAATATATTTATCAAATTTCTTTGAAGCCAAATGCAATGACCTTTCCTCAAACCTCTTTCATCTCTACCTCTCTGCAGCCTTTCACACTATTGATTACCCTCTTCTCCTTAATACTCTCTTCTCTCTGAGTTTTTGGGATACCACTCTCTCCTGCCTCTTCTCCTACTATCAGACTACTCCTTCTCCATCTCCTTCATATTCTCTATGTCTGATAAGGTTCTGACCTGGGCCCTCTTCCCTTCTCCATCTAGATTCCTTCACTTAGAGATCTCATTAGCTCTGGGGCATTTAACTTCATCCCTATATTAATGATTCTCAAGTCTATCTATTCTATCCTACTATGTCCACTGACCTCCAATATTTCATCCCCAGGCTACCTTTCAGTTTTCCTGGATGTCTCATACAAACATAAACTTAATATAGCTTAAACTAAACTCATCTTTTTCTGTTTCTAGAGGGCAACACTATCTTCCAAGTCCCTTAGATTCCATTTATATATATCTTCAACTATTCACTATCCCTCACCTTCCATAACTAATATTTTGCCAAGGTCTATATTGATTTCTTCTTTGCAACATCACTCCAACAGTCCCTCTTTCCTCCTCAGATACTGTTACCATTATAATGCAAAACCCTCATCATCTCAGACCTGGAGCATTTCTCTAGCCTGTTCCTGGGTCTGCTCCATCTCAGGTCTTTCCCAACTCCATTCCATTCTCCATTCAACCTGCAAAGTGATTTTCTTATTCTGCACGTCCAACTCCCCTACTCAACACACTCCTATTATTCTTCTTCATCACCTCCCAGATCAAATACAGAATGTTTTGTCATTCAAAGTCCTTCATAATCTTGCCTCCTCTTACCTTTCATGTCTTCTTACATCTTAATCTCTTCCATATACTCTTCAATCTAGTGATGCATCTTGTGTCTCAGCTCTAGCCATTTTTTTCTGGTCCCAGGCCTGGAATGTACTCCCTCCTCATCTCTACCTGACTCCTTTTCTCTGACTTCCTTTTAGTTCTATTCAAAAATCTCCCCTTCTGCATAGAAAAGCTTTCCAAAACTCTCTTTAATTATAGTACCTTCCCCCTTTTATTTTTTCCTGTTATCTAGTATGTAACTTGTTTGCACATATTTATTTGCTTAGATAGAAATTTCCTTTTTGTCTCTTCTTGCATCCCCAGGCACTGCTCCTGGGACATAATAGGAAATTAATAAATGTTTATTGACTGATTGACTAAGGTAGCAGAGAGCAAGGCCATAAGGAAAAAGATGGTAATATGACTTGGAAGATTTGATGGAAAGAAAGATTATGAAAATAGGACACTGACCAGGAAAGACACAGAAGGTAAGGGGGACAGGATATATCATGAAGTGCTGAGACATCTGGAAAGCTTGAGAGTGGGCCTGCTAAAGACTTTCTATTTGGCCATTCTTTTTGGCCAATCATCTTTTCATTGTCTTCAACTTCAAAGAGATATTACACCCCCTTATTTATTTAGTGGTCAAAAGGCGAAAAGATGATAAAACATGCCTTTGGTAGACTTGGGGGATGTGGGGTGAGAGGAACTTGTGTACCTTCCATTCTTGACTGTTAAATTCCCAATTTAATCCAGCAAGTTTTCCAATTAAATATCTATATTTTTTTTCTTCCTGGTGTCCTACCTTTAAGTGAGGAGTATAGGAATTAATGAATTAATTACAAGAGGGCTGTATTATTATTTCTGTACTAAGGTACACCTTATAAAACCCATTTTTATTATATAATTAATAAGTCTTTGCCCTTGCTTTAGGGCATGAGCTGATTACTGGCATGGGTCAGGAAAAACTTTTCCCCCAGTGTGGAATTGCACAATTAAGTGTGGTATGAAGAATGTCTGCCTCCCTTTGATGCTTCCAACATAGGCCACTGTGGGAGACAGGATGTTGGGCTGGATGGGCCAACACACTGCTCCGGAGTGAACACATTCTGTTTCTTCTATTGCAGCTGAAAGAGAACCTGAAAATTATATCTGCAAAGAACCTGAAAAGAAACCTTTAATTATAACAATCCTCTGTTGGTCCCCACCCAAGGAGAGATATCTGCAAAGAGATTAGCTCAGTTCATCCAACAGAGATATTTGTACCACTTTATGAAAGATGATCTTTGGAGAAATGAAGAATAGAGGGGAGCTTGCTGAATGCATTCATGTTCACTCAGAAGCTGCTAATTTATATTTTTCTCTTATAAACCCAATCTTATATTTCTGAAAGCCCCACAAGATCAAGCGAAAAAATAAGAGAAAATGGCAATGATGTCTCAAATTTTTATTATGGATTACACGAACATTTAAAATATCTTTAACCCAGAAAGATAATGAAATTTTCTATTCTCTCTATATAGTGTAAAGACCTAACTTTTAAGATATTAAACATATTTTAAAAATACCATTTAATTTAACATTGTATCTGTATTGTTCATTAACCATATTTAATTTCATACTAGGTGTTCCTGGGCTGTGTTGATATTTATACAGGATGGAAATGATAACATTTTGTCCTCATTCTCCTCCAGGATCCTGTGCAATTTGGAAATAAAAAATAAAAGTTAGCACCTGGCCTGACCCAGGCTAGATTTATAAAAAAGGAGGGAATTGTTCCTAATCAACTAGGTAGTATAGTGGTTAGAATATTGAACCTGGAGTCAGGAAGACCCAAGTTCAAATTTGACCTCAGATATTGACAAGATGAGTGATCCTGGGCAATTAAATCACTTAACCTGTTTGCCTCATTTTCCTCAAAGGTAAAATGAGAATAATATTAATACCTGCCTTAAAGGGTTATTATGAGGTTCAAATTTGTTGTTTTTCAATCATTTCAGTTATATCCAACTCTTTTTCCCATTTGGGGGGTTTTCTCGGCAAAGATCCTGAAATGGTTTGCCATTTCCTTCTCCAGTTCATTTTACAGATGAAGAAATTAAAACAAACAGGGTTAAATGACTTGCTCAGAGTCATCCAGACTACTAAGTATTTGAATTCAGATTTGAATTCCAGACTGGTGGTCTATTCACTCTACCATCCAGCTACCCAAGGATCAAATAAAAGAGAGAATATTTGTAAAGCACTTAGTGCAGTGTCTGCTTAGCCCAGTACCAAAGAAATGCTTCCTTCCTCCCTCCCTCCCTCCCTCCCTCCCTTCCTTCCTTCCTTCCTTCCTTCCTTCCTTCCTTCCTTCCTTCCTTCCTTCCTTCCTTCCTCCCTCCCTCCCTCCCTCCCTCTTTTTTCTTCTTTACCCTATATGATTTGATTTCCAGAACAAATTTCCAGAATTTTAAGATTCCAAGAATCCTTAAGATGCCAACTACTGAAGAGAACCCATTAAAAAAAAGAGGAATCTCTAATATGCCAAATTGGATAAGTGGTCAATAACTCGTTGCTAATTAAAGATCTTCAATGAAGGAGAGCTCACTAATTCCCAAGGCAACCCAATACACCTTTGGACAGTCCTTATTGTTAGTGTCTCTACATCCAAGCAAAATGCACCTTATTGCAACTATACAGTCTGTTTTAGTTCTACTGTCTATATTTGGAGTTTATGACTTTAATGGTAAACTTCAAAAGCAAAACAAAATAAGTCTTCCACATAGGACCCCTTCAACTATCATGTTTTCTTGTTTCTCTGGGGAACAGTTCCTTTAATTGACTTTCATATGCCATGACTTTCATATGATATTCCTCCAGTGGATATACTCTGACTCTGTTAATGTTGTTTCTAAATTATGATACTGTCCCCCCAAACTGAAAGAATACTTAGAAGACCAGTCTAATTGGGGCAGAGTATCACCACTTCATTCCTGGAAATTATACTTCACTTCACATGGTGCATCATTTCATTAACACTAGTTGTTATCACATTGATGACTTAAATTGAGCTTATAGCCTTGGACTTGTGAAATTTATCCCTTGAATCCAAGTGTAAGAAATTACATTTAGCACATGTATTTTGGACTACATAACATAAAGGGGCTCGATATTAAGATAAAAACTTCAGGGTGGCCCACTTTTTGTATTTCTACCCTTACTAACATCTTCTAAAGGATTATCAACTGGTTGGTACAAATGTTGTTTGAAAAGAGCATGATCAGAACAAGTAGGCAGTAACAACTTTCTCCCATCCTCCATCCTGTTTGATGATGATGATTATAAGGAATATACCTTTCCTTATGATTTATCTTAGCCCCTTTGTTTTATTAAATAATGCCTACTATAGTGTATGTGTACCTGGGATATGGAAGACCTGAATTCCAATTCTGACTCCAACATTTTACTACTCTGAATTCCAGTTTCCTCACCAAATGGGGAAAATAAAATCTGACCTGCCTATCATGGAGTTCAAATGAGACAATGGTTTACTAATGGTGGTTTACAAATCTTTCTTATTTTTGCGTGTGTGTTCTTTTGTTTTTGTTTTTTGATAAGGCAATGGGATTAAGTGACTTGCCTAAGATCACACAGCTAGTTATATAATACTTATATAACAGGTTGGATTTCCTGACTCCAGGGCCCATGCTCTATCTCCTTCGCTACCTAGCTGCCCATGGTTTACAAATCTTAAGAGTTTGTCCTATCTAAATATTAGAAAGAACCACCTTTACCCACATTCAATTTAGAGCCAATTAATTTATTTACTAATTTATTCATTCATTTGTTTAGTTATTTATTTTTAGGTAGCAGTGGGGAAATAATACAGAGAAAGGTAATGCTTGCATAGAAGATAGATATTTGGCATTGAAGTCAGGAAGATGTGTCCTTCTGACATAGCATAGCTATGGGACACTGGGAAAGTTACTTGGATTCTGCATAACTAATACCACAAATCATAACCAATGTTTGGAGCTGTATTAGTATAGAGGTTTTTTCATCTTAGTGTTTGTGAAAGAAGCCATGATTCCAGTCTCTATCCCCGAAGTAAACTTTATTTTTTTTAATCTGTTTTGTTCTGCTGGTCCCTACTGGCTTAGAATTTTTAACTTAGAATATATTTTTAAAAGGAACACTCTTGCTTTTGGACATCTACTTCTTTCCTCCCCACAAATATTTTAAAGGTATTCTTATGACTTAAAAGCAACTTATTGAATGTTGAAAATCAATATATAAGCAGAAAAATAATATTTCATAGCCTATAGAACTAGAGTTAGCTCTTCAAATATCTAAAGAAGCAATTATGACAAGAAGTGTTTTGTACATATAATGTGTTTTTCTGACACCTTTTTAATAAGACTATCTTGCTGAACAGACTGAAAGCTCATGAAGCAAAAAAGATTTAAGTTCAAAGGGCGTTTCGGGGCATTATGTTTTTATTTCTTGGAGAAATTCTTTAGTAGAAATAAACCTTTTTAATTAGCATGGTGAAAAGTGTTTACATGTGTAGACAAAAACTGAAAGAGCTGAATTGCTTATTTTTGCTTTTGTTATTTTGCAAGACCTAATATGAAATGCTCATTTAATTCCAAAATAATCACACAGTTCTGCTCTGATCTATCACTCCCTGATATAACTGGTTTTATAGGTTTCTACCATATTAGGGTTAGAGTTAGTTCATAATCATTGGTGGTACAATTGTGAAATAATTTATTTAGAGTTATTTTAATTAAAAATGCATGGAGAAGACATGATCTCTTTGTCAGAATATGAGTGAATTAATCTAAGATTTATTAAGCAATGAAATTAATTAGCAAACAATGGATAGCAAATACATTTACCTAATTAGCAAAGCACTGTGCTATATGCTGGGGGATACAAAAATAATAGGAAGAAGGGGCAGTTAGGTGGCTTAGTGGATAGAGTAATAGCCCTGGAGACAGGAAGGCCTAAGTTCAAATCCCATCTCAGACACTTAATAATTGCCTAGCTGTGTGAACTTGAGCAAGTCACTTAACCCCACTGCCTTCCAAAAATAAAAGACAAAAACAAAAAAAAAAAAGGAAAGACAGTCCTTCCTCTCAAAGAGCTCCCATTTTAATGGGGGAGACAAAAAAAATGGAAGGTTTCAATTGCAAAACAGATGGAAAAGTTCCATGGTCCTCAGGATACCATTAGTGACATTTTCATAATAATGTTTGTTTCTGAAACTGACAGTTCCAAGGATGTTAGTGGCAAGAACTTTCCTTTCTGGGTATTAGGTAGTTGTATCTGCTTAAAATATTGCCAGGTTGTTTCTTCACTGGAATTTCTTCAAAAGATATTAGATGAGGGGAGTGGAAGGGAAGCATTTATCTTCTGTTCTCAAGGAACTTGGGTTCAGGGTTCTAGATTTGAGCTCAGATCTTCCTGACTCCAGGCTCAGCTCTCTACCCACTGTACATCTAGCTGCTCAACCTGCTACATAGATACTCAATAAATTCTTGTTTAATTGAATTGAATATTTCATTATCATTATTATTATTATTATAATGAAAACTAAACTATACTAAATATTCTTTCCTTTCCAATAGGGTGCCAAGCTGGGTATGTTATGAGAAGCAAGTACAATTCTTCACATCTAGGGGGTGAAAATTTAAATATTTTGAGTTATATTGTATGTTCCATGAGAGTAAGGATATATCATATTTCCCTGTCTATCTCTGTGTCTCTACCTCTTTTTCATCTGTCTCTATGTATCTCACTCTCTGTATCTAGCATAGATGTTATGCTATAATAATGCTTTAAAAAAGGTTTACAGTGATTTTACAATACTATAAGCAAATTAGAAGATCAAGGACTAGTTTACCTGTCAGATCTATGGAAAGGGGAGCAGTTTATGACTAAGGAAGAGTTGGGGAATATCACCAAAAACCAATTAGATGATTTCGATTACATTAAATTAAAAAGCTTTTGCACAGATAAAACCAATGTAACCAAGATCAAAAGAAATTTAGTAAATTTGGAAACAATCTTTACAACTAATTATTCTGACAAAGGACTCATTTCTAAAATATACAGAGAACTGAGTCATATTTTTAAAACAAAAAGCCATTCCCCAATTGACAAATGGTCAAAGGATATGCAAAGGCAATTTATAGATGAGGAGATCAAAGCAATCCATAGCCATATGAAAAAAATGCTCTAAATCACTAATTATTAGAGAAATGCAAATTAAAGCTTCTCTGAGGTACCACCTCACACCTCTCAGATTGACCAATATGACCAGGAAGAATAATGATCATTGTTGGAAGGGTTGTAGGAAATCTGGGACACTATTATACATACTGTTGGTGGAGCTGTGAACTCATCCAACCCTTCTGGAGAGCTATTTGGAACTATGCCCAAAGGGCAACAAAAATGTGCATACCCTTTGACCCAGCAATACCACTACTGGGTCTATATCCTGAAGAGATGATGAAAAGGGGTAAAAACATTACTTGTACAAAAATATTTATAGCAGCCCTGTTTGTGGTAGCAAAGAATTGGAAATCAAGTAAATGTCCTTCAATTGGGGAATGGCTTAGCAAACTGTGGTATATGTATGTCATGGAACAATATTGTTCTATTAGAAACCAGGAGGGACGGGATTTCAGGGAAGCCTGGAGGGATTTGCATGAACTGATGCTGAGCAAGATGAGCAGAACCAGAAAAACACTGTACACCCTAACAGCAACATGGGAGTGATGATCAAACTTGATGGACTCACTCATTCCATCAGTGCAACAATGGGGAACAATTTTGGGCTGTCTGCAAAGGAGAATGCCATCTGTATCCAGATAAGGAGCTGTGGAGTTTGAACAAAATTCAAGGACTATTCCCTTTAATTTAGAAAAAACAGATATCTTATTGTCTGATCTTGTTACCTCTTAGACTTCTTGTCTCTTCTTTAAGGATATGGTTTCTCTCTCATCACACCTAATTTGGATAAAGGTACAACATGGAAACAAAGTAAAGACTGACAGATTGCTTTCGTGGGGTGGGGGGAAGTAGGATTGGGGGGGGAAACTGTAAAACTCAAATAATATCTTTAATAAAAATAAATTTTAAAAAAGGGTTACATTGATTTAAAATGGATGTCATCAATGAAACAAACACTTCAACAGTGAAAAAAATTAAATTTCCCTTACATCTGCTCTTTCATTAGAAAGTAAACTCTTGGAGGACAAGGACTTCCTGTTTTTGTCTTCTTTCCCCCAGGTCTTGCAGGATGCAGGCATTTAATTAATATCTATTGAATTTAATTGAATTCAGCACCAATGAATAGGAGATAATTGTCTACAGATTTCAGGCTTTGAGACATTTTAACTTTTGTAAAGAAAAGCTTACATTAATTTGGTCGATGCATTTCTAATCACTTTACCAAAGGTAGAACAGGCATCTTTATAACTTTGTCATATTGATGGTTATTCAAGTTGTTCTCTTTCCAGGTAATGGAAAAAAAAGTGAAACTGTAAAATATGTATACCACATAGGTATAATTAGGGTGGTTCATAGATGTAATACCTACTGTTCTTTTGCCCCTCTGTTCAAGTTTCAGTTGTCTCTCCACATTGCTCTTAGGATCTAATTTCCTTTTTAAGATGATGCTGCTGCTGCTGCTGCTGCTGATGATGATGATTTTGGCAAAGCAAGTGGAGTTAAGACAGTGTCACAACACTGGTATGTCAAGTAACTGTGATTGGATTTAAATTCAGATCTTTCAGAATTGTTATGAAGATCAAATAAAATATTTGTAAAGTGGTTAGCATAGTACTTAGAACATAGTGGATGCTTTGGAAACCCTTTCCTCCTTCCTTCCCTCTCCTTCCTCCCCTCTCTCCCCTTCCTTCCTTTCCCTTCCTTTCCTTTCTGTTTTCCTTTCCCTTTTCCACTCCTCTGTTTTTCTTTCTCCTCTTCTCTCCTTTCCTTTCTCCTCACCTTTCCTCTTTCCTTTGCTTCCCTTTCCCTTTCCCCTTCCTTTCCTTTCCCCTTTCCCTTTCCCCCTTTTCCCCTTTCTCCTTTTTTCCTCTCCCTTTCCCTTTCCTTTCTTTCTTCCTACCTCCCTCCCTCCCCCTCCCTCCTTCCTTCCTTCCTTCCTCCTTCCCTCCCTCCTTCCCCCACTTTTCTTCCTTCCTTTCTTCCTTCTTTTCTTCCTGTTTAAGCACCCGAAATAGTGTAGGACCATGGTATCATTGGTGTAGAGCTGGAAAGTACTTTAGAGGTAATTTATCCCATCTCTCTCCTTTTACAGATGAAGAAACTATGGTCTGAAGAGGTTAATTTGTTCTAAGTCACAAAGGACGTAAATGGCAAAATTAGAATGCAAAAACAAGTCCAAATTTGTATTTCTGTACACTTTCATACTATCAAGCATAGTCATTAATGAAAGCTTGCTGAATGGATGGACAAATGAATTGACTCAAAGGATAAAATTGGAAATAATTAACTTTCAAGTGATTAGAGATAAATTCAGTTGAGTGTAGTTACTTTATTATATTTGTGTAATATGTTACTACATTGTTTTTATTTTTTAATAGTGAGTATTCAATTTTGTTTCATGAAATTCAAATTTTATATGCCTAGTGAAGGTCAATTAACCACAAAATGTAACCAAAGATTTCATTTTAGAATAGTATTTGGTTTTGGTGCATATGCAATATTTCTTTTTTAATTGATATTTTATTTTTCCAAATACATGTTATGAAAGTTTTTTCAACATTTATCCATATGCAAATGTACACTTTTAAGTTGCAAAATTTTCTTCCACCCCTTCCCTTCAGCGATGAATAGTCAGATTAATATTGTGCATGCACCTTTGTGTTAAACATGTTTACAAATTAGTTATTTTCAGTATGAGGAATTAGGATTAGGGGAAAGAAATACATAAGAGTTATTTCTAAAACAGTGAATGTAGTGTTCATCACATTCTGAGGGGTTTTTTGTTTTGTTTTTCTTTCTCTGAATGGGGAAAGCACTGTCTATAACAGGTCTCCTAGGAGTCTCCTAGCTCTCTGAACTGCTGAGAGAAACTGCATCCATCAAGGTTGATCATCTCATAGTTATTGTGAATGTGTACCTTGGTCCTTGTTTCTGCTCACTTTGCTCAGCATCAGATCTTATAATTCGTTCCATGCTTGTCTAGAGTCTAACCATTTATGGCTTCTTATAGAACAAAAGTATTCCATAATATTCATATACCATAACTTGTTCAACCATTCCCCAATTGATGGACATCCCCTCAATTTCCACTTCTTTGTCATTACAAAAAGAGCTGCTATGAATATTTTGGAACATGTGGGACTTTTCCCATTTTTTTAAATTTCTTCTGGATATAGGCCTAGAATTGTAATTGCTGGGTCAAAGGGTATGAACAGTTTTATTGCTCTTTGGGCATAGTTCCATATTGCTCTCTAGAATGGTTGAATCAGGTCACAACTCCACCAGCAATGCTTCAATGTTCCAATCCTTCCACAACTTCCTCAAAACCAATCATTTTCACTTTTTGTTATTTTAGCCAATCTGATAGATGTGATGTGATACTTCATAGTTGTTTTTAATTTGTGTTTCTCTAATCAATAATGATTTGGAGCATTTTTTCATATGATTATACATAACTTTAATTTCTTCATTTGAAGACTATATTTTTATATCCTTTGACCAATTATCAATTGGGGAATGATTTGTAACCTGATAAATTTGTTGTAATCTCTATATGTTTTATACATTTTATAATGCCCTTTATCAGAACTCCTAGTTGTGAAGACTGTTTCCCAGCTTTCTGTTATTTTTTGGTATATTTTTTTTATTCATTTTTAGAATTCATTTGTACTATCTAAAGTAATACTTAATGTTCTGGGGACATAACAGATACACTGGTAAGTAAATGCAGGATAATATAAAGATGGAGATATTGCTAATAACTGAAGAGATAGGAAAAGTTTCCATGAACCTACTCCCTTGGATCTCTCAATTGTCTGGCAATTTAGTATCTATTACATCTGAGCATGTTTTACCAGATCATCAAAGAGCATGTGAAGACTTACCCCATTGGAATGGGTGGATGAGAAGATTTAGTTCCAAAGGCAATGATGGCAGCAGAAGCGGACACCATGGAGTGCCTGGAACTTGGGTCAGGCAGTGAAGATGACAAGATCATCCTCTGAATCCCAAGTCATCTTTAATTTTGTCTTGCCACTGGACTTTTATGACTCTGGAAGAGAGAGTGAGACTGATGACTTTGTACAACTCTGCCTCACTTAAATCCAATTCATACGCAACTCACTACCCAATGATATTGATCCTGTTTAAAAATAAGGACAAATAACAACAATCTCACACTCACTAAATGCTGGTGTCACCCAAAGTTCTGTGTAAGGCCATCTTTTCTTCCTAAATTCTCTCTTGATGATCCCACAAGTTTTCATGAGTTCAACTATTCTAATTACTAAACTTTGCAAAGTTGGAGTCCTCTTCTCCATATCCATTCAGATGTCAAATCTGGTTGATTCCTGTTCAATAACATCTATTCACAGATCTCCCCTTCTCTCTACTCCTATGGCTCATATGAGTACTCTATGAAAAAGACAGAATGAAAGCAACTCATGGAAAATATGGGATATACAAGTTTAGAGAACCCACCACAGGTGTTCACATGGACTCTGTACTTGACCAGTGGTAAAGTATTCCAAAGTCCAATTAGACTGATCATCACAGTCAGACACATTGAAACCTATCTCTAATATAGTGATATAATTTTGGTCCTCTGATAATGAAGCACAAGAACCAAGACTCATTTATTTATTTATTCAACAGTATTTAAATAAACTTCTAATTCAGCTCCCTGCTTCTAGTCTGCCTCCTCCCCAATTCATCCTCCTTTCAGTTGCCTAATTCATATTCCTGTCATTCCTTTACTCAAAATTCTTCACTAGTTCCCTATTCCCTCTTTAGAATGGCATTTAAAACCCTTCACAATCTGATTCCTATCAATATTTCCAGTCATTTCATATTGCCGTCCTTCACTCTTTGTTCCAACCAAACTGCATTTCTACATGTTCCCTGGATTCAGAGTGTTGTCTTCTGTTTTTGTGTCTTGCTTGTGCTTACCTCTTCCAAGTCTTGCCTGCACTCTTAGGACTCAGCTCAGGTGCCACTTCTAATGTGAAATCTTCCTGATCCCCACCCCATAGCTATCAGTGCTTTCTTCCCATATGTGCATTTACTTAGATTTGCAGCAATAATTAACATTCTCTTCCTATTCCATCCTCAGTAGAATGTAAGCCCTTTGAAGCAGGGGCTATTTATTTTTTTTTCCTTTTTGCCCCCAGCAATAGAATAGTGCCTGGATCCAAAGAAGCACATTTTTAAAAAACTGGCTAAACTGAGCTAAACTGAATTTTCTCATTCCTATATTGGGAAACTATATATGTAAGACTTTTCATTTTGAAACACAAGTTTTTCCTTCTGGGTCCCAAAAGGAAAGATAGGTTTCACAAAGTTATTTCCTTCAAGGTCTTTGAGTTGGAGAAGTATTTCAAACAGATGACAGAAAAAATGTATCCAGACTTAGAATATGAGATTTTTTCCAAACAAGGGTATCTCAAACTTTCACTCATAATCATGAGTGATGTCAAACTCTGGTCTTTCATATTATTTCATGGAAGTTTTCTAAATCATCAAATTATGGCCACAATGAAGATGATACAAAATGTTTATTAAACATATTTAAGATAATAGATTTAGAGCTGGTCATTGACTCACTTTTCTGATAAGAAAACTAAGCTGCAAAGAAGAAAATTGTACTACTCATGATTACACAACTAAGGACCTGTCTAAAGCAGAACTCAAATGTAGATTTTTTTTCCTACATATAACTCCAGAGCACTATTCTCTTTGCCATATGTTAATTTTTTAACTTAATCTCATTAAGTGATTTAACTAGACTGAATATCAGATGACAGATTGTCACCAGGAGCACACCTGAGGCCTTTCTACTTAAGAACTTTCCAGAGTTTGTGGATAAAAATTTGAATATCCATTACTGGAGTTATGTTGGGTTTGTAGAGCAGATTGTACTGAAAGGGAATTTAAAAATCATATGCCCTCTCATCATCTAACCTCTCACTCTCGTTTCTTCCACAGTTTTCATGGTAGGTGGTCATCTTTTTTAACTCTACCAAACTTTACTTTCCTCAGGTGTAAAATAGAGGGAGCTGGAATAGATTCTTTGAAGTTTCTTTTATCCCTAGGTTTATGGTGTCATGAACCTTTACATAGCCTCCCGTTTAATTTCTGAAAACTCAATTTACTAGAAAGTTCTGATGTACATTAAACCTGATTTGTGTTTCTATGACTTCATCCCTCTGTTTCTAGTTCTGACTATTGTGCATATGAAACATGTCTAGAGCTTATTGGATAAGGGTGGTAAAAAGACCAGTTTTAGAATTAGGTCTAAGTCAAAGTCTTGATTCTTCCCCTTACAGTATTTTACCATCTTGGGCAGTTCATTTCATTTCTACAGAGCTCAGTTTGCTGTTCTAGAAACTCATCCAGTCAGTAAAACTAGACTAGCTTCTAGAATCTTCTCTAATTCTAACCTTTCTATGACCTATCCCCCATTTAGAAAAATTCTTATGGCTTATTTTTTCCATGAATATATATAAGAAGTACCAGGCCCATGCACAGATTCTTTATCTGCCTATTTTTCAGTAACTTGGATTTTAGAACAATATAATATTCACACATAATTCCCTAACCTGATAAAATTGAAAGAACAGAGAATTTTGATTTCTAATGCTCTTGTTCCCACTTACTCATTGTGTGACTGGACCCTGAGCCTAATTTAAAAAAAAAAAAAACTTATCTTTTCTGTATAATACAGATGGCACTGCTTGAATACTTCACAGGCTATTTATAAGTCTATAGAATTTACTGCTGAAATGAACTTTAGAAGTCATCTAATACAATGTTTTCATTTTACAAATGAGAAAACTAAGTCCTAGAAAAGATAAATCATTTATCCAAGGTCACACAAGTAGAGAAACTAATAATTATGATAATTGATTAAATGAACAAAAAGCAATTATTAAGTACCTATTATATGCCAAACAAAAAGTGCCAGAAATACAAAATTGAAACTGTTCTTACCTTCAATGATTTTACCTTCTAATTGGGGAGGCCTGACAAATAACCATGTTTATAAGTGTTTGTTGATTGGTTGGTAACCAGGGCAGAACACTTGGTCTGGAAAGTCTTTGAGTTGGGAAATACATTTTCACAACCTTTCCAAAACATGGGATATAATGGGGGTATAAATGGGATATAATGGGGTAGCAGATGTATCATGATAGGACAATTAACAGAATGTCTGAGTTTGATGGCTATAGATGGATCGGATAGAATACTTTGCTTTTGATTTCCAAGGAGTTCCTTCATAAATTATCTCATTTGGATTTCACAGAAATGAAAAGTGCATTTTTTGTTTCTGTTTTATAGATTAGGAAACTAAGAGTAACAATAAGTGATTTGGAAAGGTCATACTTGACATAGTACCAGGTTTAAGGCCCATATATCTATAATTTTACTCCAAAGACTTTACCTCCCCATGGTAACACTTTTTTTTTTTTTTTATAGAATACCATTCTCAATTTACAGGGGTAGGGCTGGGTATTCCTATAATCATGGTAATCCCCAGTTGAAATTTCACATTCAACCATTCCATAGTCAATCCTCAACCCTTTCAAAGCTAGAGATCAAGTTACAGGATTGTGAAATTTTAGTGCCATCATCTTTTAATTCTCAAAATGTGTTTGATGATGTTATTTTGGACTTGAGAAAAGTTCTCATTTAAAGAAAGTAAACACTGAGGGACTATGACATGGTCTTTGTGACACATTTCACCTAACTACAGGTCTTTCTTTGACTTTCTTTATTTTCATTCTTAGGAGGACTGACATTGTTTATAAAGATAGAACCATAAACCCTGATTCTTCAAGCAATCATCCCCAAACTTCTTGACACACAAAAAAAAGTAGAATTAGGGACAGATGAGGATGATAAAATCTATACATGTTAGATAAAGTGATTCCTTGTTTGCCACACCCTTGTTATGATTGATAAGGACCCATTGACATTATGATGGAGTAATAATTCTAACAGTTGACATGGCATATCTCTGCAGAAAGCTTGTTATATATCATTTGATTCTCATAATACCTCTCTAAGACAAGTAATAGGGGAGCCCTATCCCCATTTACATTTTAAGAAAATGATTATGAGAGATGTTAAATGATATCTTCAGTGTCACACAATCAATAAGTGCGTGACACAGGTTTTAGAGTTTTTGGAGTTTTTCTTATTCCCAAATCCAGTATGCTATTCATAATTCTTTGCCTTTCAGTGAGAAGAACACTAGGACTGAAATCAGAAGACCTAAGTTTGAGTCTGAATTCTATTACTTTCTGTCTATATGGTCTGGGACATATCACTCTACTCTTCTTGGCCTTAATTTTCTCATCTGTAAAATGAAGCAGTTGAACTAGACCATCCCTAATTTCCTTCTAGCCCTAGGATTATGTGCCCTCTATTATGCCCACTGTTAATATTAATGCTCATTCACTATCTAAATAGGAGGCCCATATTTCACACAATCACAACAAATTTTCTAATAGTTGCTGCATTGCTTTGTATTACCTAAATTTTCTACCCCTTATAAAATCGTAGTTCTTAGAATGCAGGTGTTTTGTCTCTTGCAAGGAAACTAGAGCAGAGTGTTTAGGGATAGGAATTAGACATGAGATTTTATTGGTATAGTGGAAATCCTTGGTGGGGAAACTCCCTCTGTTCATACTGTCCAACACTTTCAGGGCAGCCAGGGATGCATTGAATAGAGTACTGGACTTGGAACCAGGAGCACAGGAGTTTAAATTCAGCCTCAGACACTTGATATTCGCTAGATATGTGATCTCAAAGCTAGTTCTCAAATCTACTCTACCAAGCTGGGCGTTGGGGGGGGAGGGGGAGATAAGAAGAGGAATCTTTTAGAGACAAAAACAAGTATATGAAGGGTCACTCAAGTCTGACCTACAGTTATATCCTACCAGCTCTGATAATTCATCACATGCTTAACAAACAAACATATCTATATATAATATATAACATTCTAAAATTTTATATTTGGATATATTTGGTTCATAGCCATGCCCACTCCTGGTGATTCCAGAAAGATAATTTCTTTTCATAAAATTCATCACTGAATCCCTAAATGTTTACTCATTTTTCTACATGATATTACAATCATGGAAAGTTTGAGATGAAAGTGACCTTGAAAATGATTAAGTACTACTCCGTCATTTTATAGATAAAGAAACTAAGGCTCAGAAATGTAGGTGACTTGCTCCAGGTCACATAACTAGCCAGTCAAAGCTAGAATTAAACTGATAATTCCAAGACTCCTAGTCCAAAGCTACTCCAATCATGATCTCCATCTATGAATTCATTTACTTAGAATGTGAGGAAACAATTATTTCTAGGAGGGGAAAAAGAGTTTTATATTTCCTGACAAGTGAACGCTCACATCTTAAATGCATTCTACTTTTTAAATATCCTACATTTTATTAGTTTTGAAAGTTCTTAATCATCTATAATATGTATGCCTATATGTAGACATATATATAATATATATAGCTAGATGTGTATGTGTGTGTGTGTGTGTGTGTGTGTGTGTGTGTGTGTGTGTGTGTGTGTATAAAATAAATGCCTAGCACTTAGCTAAGTACCATGAGGCTGATGTCACAGAGTCTAGCAATTGTGAGTAATCCCTATCCTTTACTTATCTTCATGGTTTCTACCCTCATCTAGGACCTAAGGAACAATTTTCTATCTTTAGCTCCAGTATAAGGAGGACTCCCCACAAGGAAAGAGAGTGGAAAAAATGAAAAAAAAATCAGAGTCCAAGCATGAATCGATATGACATAGGCAACCTTATTCCTACTTAAGAAAGCTAAATAATAAAGAATCATCAGAGAATTACAATTGGATGAGAGAGTAATATTAAAGCTTTGTTGAGACCTTTGCACAACAGGGTCTGCTCTTCAATTATTTTATATGTCACCTTCACTTAATGTGACCTGATCAATGCGAAGTCAACTGTTCTATATTTCTTTCTGGCTGTTTCTCTGTAGACAATTCTTCCCCTCTCCAGGGGTTCTTAACCTTGCGTTCATGAGATTGGTTTGGTTTTTGATTTTGATTTTTTGGTAACTGATGTCAATATATTGGTTTCCCTTACAATCCTAAGTATTTTCTTTTGTATATTTAAAAACACGATTCCAGAGAGTTCATAGATTTGGACTGCCCAATGGGCCCAGGACTCAAAAAAGGTTAAAAAAAAACCCTACTGCTCTAACCAATCTGTCTCTGCCATTGTCACTGCACTTACTGCTACACTGATCCTATAGTAACACCCAACTATTTAGGCATCCAATAAGGATGGCCTCTGACTTTCAAGATTTCTCAAGACCATACAAAAAGGAAACAGTCGCATTCTAGATACAAGTTTGTCCAGAATCCCATGTGTTCATGTCTTAACCCAGTATGGGGAAGGGCGTTTGCTCATTGACCCTTCAGATTTTAATTAAACTGTTTGTCAAGGCCAGCAGGAAAGAAATATCGGAGGGAATAAGGATTGTCCCTATAGAGTTCTACCTCAGGAGCCAATTAAAAGTGTGTTGATGGGAAATGGGAAATAGTGTAATGATATCTGCATTTGCTCTGAAGTGGGAAGGAGAATGCCCTCTCTCCATAATGGATCCCCAAGAGAGGGCTATACTAATATCTATTTGTTGGTCAGTCATTTCAGTCATGTGTCTCCATTTTGGGTTTCCTTGGAAGATACTAAAGCTATTTGCCATTTCGTTCTTCAGTTTTAATTTACAGATGAAGAAACTGAAGCAAACAGGATCACCTAAATAGTAAATATCTGAAACCAGATTTGAACTCAAAATGTTGAGGCTTCTTGACTTCATGCCTGATACTCTATTCACTGTGCTCTAGGCATGCTCTACACACTGACACTCACACACACATGTGAGTGTAATTCTTATATACATATGCATATATGTACATATATATGATCATATATTTGTATAATATGTATCTCATATCTACACACAAAAAAACATATACTGGAAGAGAAACATGAAGGGGGGTATCTGGGTATTTATATGTCTCCTCTATATCTATATCTTTAGACACACACATATACGCCTACACGAACATGTGTTTTTTAAATTGATGGCAGATTCAAGTAATATTTTAACTTACTGAATCCCTGCAAATACTGACTACAGGAAACATAGTGTTGCTTAAAAGATGCTGTATTCTCAGTATCATCTATTGATGGTTAGTTTCAGGAGCAGAGAATACGTCATTTGTACTTCCTGCCAATTCTTTTGTTCTCCTAGGCTGTTCTACAATGGTGGGAGAAGAGCGTGTGGCATAGTACCTCAAGAAGTTTTTGCTTCTTACTAAATATGGAGGAGAAGAGAAGCCTGAGTAGTGGAGGGCTTCCATCCATCAGAGTGGGATGTCATATCAATGTAGGTTACAATGAAGGATGCAGCATTCAAAGCCTGGCCTTGCAGGATAAAACAGAACATATGAAAGCCTGATGTGAATTACCTTTCTCCTTTACACTCACCCTTCTCTCTCTCTCCTCTTTTTTTGTAATGATAATGAAACAATGAATTGGGTATTAAGTGTCAACCTGAGGCATGTGTCTTGACTGCCCTTGCATTCATCAACAGCAGACAGTGCCCCCCTCATTCCACATACCTTTTGGAGCCTGGCTTTTTTCCTTCTCGGTACTATGCACAAGGACAGAGAAGACATACCAGGGGCTGACAAGAAGGCACATTGATATAATGTACATAATGTGTCACACTGACAAGTCAACCCCAGGAAGGGAACCCAATTGGTATTATTTTTATCAGAGTGGCAAGAGAATTTATGTCCAAGGAAGAGATTGATTTGTTCAATGATCTGAGGGTAAAGTAGGTAATATTGTTATCACACCCTAGATCAGAAAAGTGATCTTTTTAGACACCCATGTAGTTAGTTATTTGATATAATGCTTATCTTAGGATATATTCTTTCTTGGGGTTGACTTCATTATCCTAGTTGATTTTAAAGCCCCAAAGAGTTCATAGGGTCCTATATGAAGATTAGCAAAGGATCTTAGGAAGTTGTTTAGTCCCATCTTTTTATTTTCCAGTTGAGGAAAGCGATGTAAAGAGAATGGAAGAGACTACCATATAGAGAATGCACACATGTTGTGATTTAAATTCAGAATTTTTTCTAGTGCACAATGATTGTCTATGTCCAGTCTCCAGACTGATCCAAAATACACCTCCCATCAAAAAAATGAATTAGTTATGCAGTAAGGATTGAATTGTACTTCACATTTTAACCCAATGAAACAGTGAATATATAGCAGCTGTTTTGATTTCAAATGAGGAAAAAAGTAGACATGTTCAGATTGTCTTATTTTCGAGGATATCTTTGGGGAAGAGTTTTGGCCTGTGAAGAATTATACCCAGTGACCTCCAAGTAGAATGGCATTGTTTGCATGCTGTGGAAATTGCAGCTTTCAAAACCAGTGAGTAAAAATAAATAAATAAAAATGTCTAGCATTAGCAAGACCCCATTCTAGTCTCTCTAGGGTACTCATTTCAAATGTTAGGGTTGGCACACTCAACTTAACCTTATGCTTTTGCTCAAAAAAAATGAGTGATTATATTTTTGCTGCAAGATTCACCTCTAAAATTCAACCAACAGTCTGAGGAGAAACTATGGCAAATGGGAAAGAAAACTTCATTTAAAACTAGATTTGAGCTCTGACTTTGCCTCTCACTAGTCATGCAAGTTTGGGCAAGTGACTTCTTCTCACTGAGCCTCAGTACCCTCATCATGAAGACCTCTTCAAAATTTTTATTTTATATGATTCTACATTATGGTCTTATAAATCAATTTCAACTTTAAAATTTTGTTGTTCTTCAGTCATTTCAGTCATAGCTGACTCTTTGTGACCCTATTTGGGATTTTCCTGGCAGAGATACTATAGTAGTTTACTATTTTCTTCTCCAATTCATTTTATAGATGAAAGAACTGAGGCAAACAGTGCTAAGTGATTTGCCCAGGGTCAAATAGCTAGTAAGTGTCTAAGGTCAGATTTGAACTCATTATCTTCCTGACTCCAGGCCTGACTTTCTATCTGCTGTTCTACTTAGCTGCCCTCAACAAAATTACACATGAACATTTTCCAGAAGACATTGTTAAAGTGGCTATTGCTATTGAAAACAGAATAGTAAAGAGGATGATGATGATGATGTTTGTCCTTTGTTCTCAAAGGAGACCATGACATCAGGAGAAGTGATGGCATGATAAGCACATGGATTGGTTTTGACTGAGGAGTATGGTGCCAAGTCACCAGCCTCAATTTCTCCACAAGAGTCATCTGGGTTCAGTGATCAGATATGAATCACAATGATTGGAGATGGTTCTGGGTGCAAGGCATTCAGGGTAAATGGCTGAGGCTGGATTCAAATTCCAAGGTTAGTGCTATATCCACTGTGCCACCTAGCTTCCCTAGTAAAGGGAACAAAGTGCTGGAGAACCTAGATATAAAACTCATCTCAGAAACCTGTCATCTATATAATCCTGAACAAATTAATCCTTCATCTCTAAAATAGGAATATTACTTATTGTTGAGTCATTTTTCAGTGGTGGTCAACTATCTAAGAATACTTATTTCATAGTTGTTTTAGGGCCAAAAATAATTGCATCCTAGAGGATTTTGCAAGCCTTTAAATATTTATAAATATTTTTTTAAAATGCATTTATTATTTTGTTATTTCCTCATGAACACATTTATGATCAGCTCAAACTATTCCCACTTTTATTGAGTAAGTAAACTTGAGGTTCTGAACAAAGATCCCATCTTCAGAAGGAAGCAAGCATGTTCTTGGTCCTTTCCCTATGCTATCTTACCACAAAAGACCCCTATTGTGACAAGGTCGCCCTCAATCTTGCTCTCACATTTATGATGACTCTCATTACCCTTTCTACTTGTGACATCCCTATTTGCTACTAATTGACCAAATTAATCAGAGGGACAGGAAATAATCGCTCACAGGCTGTCAAGCAAACCTTGTCACTTTGTGACTTTTAAGGGTTCAGCACAATTCAATTAGCTTCAATGCTTTCAATAAAAATGGCGTGAATGCATTGGAAGGATTCTCCATATTTAGACCCTTTTGAAAAATCTCCATTGGGAGAGAGTCACATATAAAAATCATTAGGAGTGGGTGACAGAGCAAGCAAATGACTGTATAAATGAGGGTTTAATACCAGCTGCATCAAAATTAGTCCTTCCCAAATAGCTCTCTCTTCTATGAGTATCCTTTTCATGATTTGAGGACAAGGTAGGTTTTCTGATTATCTGTTAAAAATCTTTAGCTAATTAAAATAGACTAGGGCAGAGAGGTGATGCAATGATCAGAATGCCAGGCCTAGATAAGAAAGACTCATATTGAAGTCCAGCCTCAAACATTTATTAGCAGAGTGACTTCTGGGCAAGTCACTTAATACTTTGTGCCTCAGTTTCCTCATCCATGAAATGAGTTGGAGATTTAAAAAGCAAGATATTCCAGTATCTCTACCAAGAAAATCCCAAGGGGGCATCACCAAGAGTTATACACAATTGAAACAACTTAACAAAAAAAAACAACAAAACTTTAATAGATTATGGTCAAGTCTTACCTATCCATATTAGGTCAAGGAAGTGATAGAACAAAGTATAGATCAGATAAAGTGATTTAGGAATATTTGAGAAGGCAGAGAACATAAAGTTTAAGGTAATATTTGAATTCATGACAGAGTTTGCAGAAACTTGAAGGAGGATGGGAAATATAAAAAGTAGAAATAATTGAGGAAATAGAGAATGCATTATGGGTCTAAGAAATAGCTATTTTCTGAGTTGTTTTTTTTTTACTTTTTTGTAAGGTCTTCCATTACTATTAAAACTTTGAGTGCATTTTCTAAATTAAGTCATGTTACAAATAGTGATAATGGTACTTAATATAAATAAATATATAATAAAATGTCAACCACATGACTCAATAGCTAGAGTACAAGTCCTGGTATCAAGAAGACTCATCTTCCTGCATTCAAATTCAGCCTCAGACACTTACGAGCTTTATAATTTTTGACAAGTCATTCAATCCTGCTTGCCTCAGTTTCCCAATCTATAAAATAATCTGGAAAAGTAAATGGCAAAACACTTTAATATCTTTGCCAAGAAAATCCCAACTACCATCACAAAGAGTCCAACAAAGCTGAAAAAACAAAGGGGAAACAATGTGTAATATAAATACACTGTACTACCCTCGATGATATACAAAGAGCAGCAAAGTATTTACCAAAGTAACATAAGAATCTGATTAAAAATTCCTTTATCAATAATAAAAGGCATTTATACAGTACTTTAAGGTCTTGCAAAGTACTTTACAAATATATCGGTTTATTTTCACAACACTCTTGGGAGTGGTGCTCTTATTCTACCCATTTTACAAAGATGAAAAGAGAGACCAGAAGAGGTGAGATGAGTTGTGCTGTCATATAGCCAGTAAGTTTCTGAAGTGGGATTTGAATTCAGATCTTACTGACACCAACTTTGCACTACACCACCAAGCCTCCTCTTACTGAAGATTCCCTGTACAGAAGTGCCCGGCTAGAAGGGGCTTAACTATCATCTAATCTAACTACCACATTTAATAACTAAGGAAAGTGAAGCACAGAAAAGTTAAGGAACTAATTTAAAGCCACACAGCTATTTAGTTATAACTTAGTCATGTCTATTACTTTCTCAGTGAATTGCAAAGGGGATTTTCACTCTGCAAAGTTGCATTAATTTTATCCTCTTTTATAAGATGAATGCTTTCTGAATGCTCAGTGAATTAAAAAAAATAAAATAGTCTTATGGTGAGAATACATTACATATGCAATTGAAGACCTTTGCCATCTTTCATTCCCCACCAACATAGTTAGGAGGCTGGCTGGTTTGTCATAAATAGCAATGTCCTCATTAATCACTATACCTCATTACCTTCTAACTCTTTAAAAGAAAGCTAATATCAACACCCCTATTCTCTTTCCCACATCTACCTAAACTTGCCACTTACATAATAGGTTTTAGAAAGAGGTGGGCAGAAATAAACTATAAGATTAGACACAAAGGAGAGGGACACATTGATGGCAAAGCAAGAAACTTTTCATCTCAAAATAACCAATCCTTTAAAATGGATTGGATCCTTGAAATGAAGCTGCTAACTAAATCTACAATACAGCTTGGATACAGTTTTGTATCCAAGGTTTATATTTTTGGATACAGTTACTACAAAGTTAGATACAGTTTTGTATGCAGCTTTGTATTTTTTAGAGCCTAAGATACAGATTTGTAAGGATACACCCCATGCTGTCCAGCATACACAAACACACACACACACACACACACACACACACACAGAAATACAAACATGCAAATGCTAATATATTGGTGGATATTAGACATCAGTAATAGACTCATATAAACATCATAGGAGAGTCATCATGGATTCATATATATGATATCTGATATATATATAAACAAATGTTTTTTAAAAAATTGTTTATTAACATATTTGATTCTACCTTTTAAAGTCTGAAGATACAGGATAAGATTTTGCCCTTTGTTTCAGTTTGATAAGTTTATGGTTTTAAATTTTGAATTTTATATATATTTGAATTTTTAAAATTTAATTTAATTTTTCTGGTAAGATTTTAAGCACCTATCTCCCTCCCCAGCCTAAGCTTGAAAAGGCCACTATTTTATAGAAATAGATAGATAGAAGGATGGATAGATAGATAGATAGATAGATAGATAGATAGATAGATAGATATGCATGCATTCATGTATATATATAGGTATATATATACCTATATATATATATATATATATATATATATATATATACACACACATCCATATGCTGCATACTTCTATTTTTTATTTTTTATTAAAGATTTTATTTTGAGTTTTGCAATTTTCCCCCTAATCTTACTCCCCACCCCCACCCCACAGAAGGCAATTTGTCAGTCTTTACATTGTTTCCATGGTATACATTGATCCAAAATGAGTGTGATGAGAGAGAAATCATATCCTTAAGGAAGAAACATAAAGTATGAGAGATAGCAATATCAGACAATAAGATATCCGATGCATACTTCTATTTATCAGTTCTTTATCTGGAGGTGGATTGCATCTTCCTTCATAGTTCCTTTGTAGTTGACTTAAATATTTATAATGCTCAGAATAACTCAGTACTTCACTTATCAGCTTTTTGGAGGCAAACCTATGACTAGAGCAGCTAGTCAGTGCTGGGCCTGGACTCAGGAAGACTCATCTTCCCTTACTTCAAAACTGACCTCAGTTCCTCTTCTATAAAATAAGCTAGAGAAGAAAATATCATCTTCCACTCTTGGCTAAGTCAGCATTCATTCAATTGATACAGCAGACATTTCATTAAGTCCTATTCTGTGCAAGTAACTCCAATATCTTTGCCAAGAATACCCAATTGTGTATGAGCAGTGATATTCTTTCCTCTTTCTCCCTTTGCACAGGCAGGCTTCTCTGGCAACTCTAATTTTAGGGTTGAATGCTGGAATTCTGATGAGATAGATCAATTGCATCCAACAAGTTTCAATGTGAGAGACAGCATGGTAGTAGATGGAAATCTGGCCTCAAAGCCAGAAAGACTCATGGGTTCAAGTCCCACTTCTGACATCCTGTATTTAATTGCATAATTCTCTATGCATCTAAAAATACAAGTAGTAGAGAACGTGTTGAACTTTATGTATAGAGGAATTATCTTCATTTAGGTGATTCTGATACCAATGAAATCATAATCTCAGTCACTACTCTCATGTGAATGCACAAAAATTTAGAAATGGAAAATTTGAAATTTCAGCTTATGGAAACTATTTTGGATATATTTGCATATTTGTATTAATCTGAAATGTCCATGCAATAGTCCATAGGAATTTATCAGGGAATTACCTCAGTACTCTTGCTATAATCCTTGTAAATTATTTGTATTGCTGTCCATTGTCCTTGAATGTTGCATTGCATTGTATGGTATATATTATCCCTGGAAGTCATTCCTTACATCTATCTGACTCTTAGAATGCTTATCTTCCTTCAAGATTCAGCTCATGTTCCTCTAACATTAATATGAAACCTTTCCAGATCTCTGAACTTGGTACTTTCTCCCTCCTGAAATTACCTTATATTTACGTAATTGTGTACATGTTATGACCCTTTCAGAAAAATTAGCTAACAAGTATGCATTAAGTGATTATTTGCACCTTGAAAGTAGGCAGGATTTCATTTCTATATTTGTACCCCCGTAGTCCAGTTCACTGACTTATACAGAATAGGAGCTTATGACATATTTCTTATATTAATTGAATGAATGTTGACTTAGTCATAGTTAGTGGAAGATGGGACTCAGATCATAAATAACCTCTAATTGAGTGCTTACTATATGCAAACATTGGTGAAACAAAGAGGCATTAGTTATAACAATTGGTCTCATGGAACTTACAAATTAGTTGAAAATTTGACATCATTTTGAGTGGGAGGCAGAGAGAAGTGGGAGGACCTCTATATTTCTCTGTATACTGACAATATAAAAATAGATTTGTATTAATTTTTTTTACTTTGTTTCAATTTCCCCCTTAATCCCTACCATTGACCTCTCTAAAACATCTTTTAAAACAAAGACTTGGGGGGGTACTAAGAAAAGAGAAAAATGAAAGAGACAAAAAATTGGCATAAACAATCAATAAATACATTGATGAAATCTGATATATGACATTTTATCCAACTTCTGATTTAAAAAAAGGAAAAGAAAACTTCTCAGATCTCTTTGTTCAATACACATACCTAATCATTTGCTAAATTTTGTATTTCTTCCTCCAAAACATCTGTCTCTTTTCCCTACTCACAAGCCTCCACCCTAGTCAAGGCTCTCATCACCTCTTGTCTGGACTATTGCCATAGTTTTCTAATTAGCCTTCCAGACTCAAGTGTCTCTGTTTTCCAATTCATCTACCATTTAGTTGACAACATTATTTTCCTAAATTGCCATGTTTGACCTTATCTTAAAAAATACTACTAATTTCAGACAAATACACCTATGCATTACTAATAAATCCCAAGGGCTCTCTACTAACCACAGTATTATTTTTTCAGTGCTTCATCTTTTTAAATATCTATTTTTGTCTTATATTCCATAAAATATGCTGTACATATGTGTGTAGTCTACACATATCCTTTATAAACAACAGAAAATACACTTAAGAGTGAGCTCAATTTGTTTTTTAATTATTGGAGATCATCACATTAAAGAATTAGATGAGCAGCTCAGAATAGTCATAAAGTCAAAAGCAAACTGATAACCATTCTCCTTCAGATTTAGCACCTGCCTCCCAGTGTTGTGAGAATAAAATGAGATAATAATTATAAAAGGCTGTGTAATTCTTAAAAAGTGCTATACAAATGCTAGTTATCATTATTATTATTATTCCTTTGTTTTACATTGAGTGGTGTAAAGAGCAGATAAAAATCATGCCCATGATAGTTTTGACTAAGACAAGATGCTATTATCCAGACATCACTAGGCTTATACTGATTTTTCTGGATTATAAATCCTAAAATGCATTACTATCACAAGGAATCAACCAAAATTAAAGATATCTGTAAATAGTTATTGTAGAATCCTCAGAGTCAGTCTCTGAATTTAAGTAACAAAAGTGAACATATCCCTAGAATATATTACATGCAAGAGATTTTTATGCTTATTTATCACTTCCAACCAACCTTGAATTCTCATGGAAAAGTTAATTCCACTGGGACAGGGTTCCAAGCAAGAGTGAGGGCTCAGCTCATTCTCTGCCAGTGCCCTCACTTGCCTCATTTTCATGTCAGACTATTATGTCTTGCAGTAGCCACTGGGGCTGGAGTGTTCCATGAACTCCATTTGTCATGCATGTGCTTCATTTTATTTAATGTTTAAGCTCTTTAATTTTCCATTTCTATGGAAAGTCACAGTTGGAAAATCCAGATGGACTCTATTACCTAGAGCACATTATTTTAGCAGTAGACATTTTTATTCCCAAGGTCTGGATATATTCCTAGATCTTTTGCATTGCCTCATGGTCCCAAGGTGAGGAATGTGGCTGGCTCAGCAGCATTTGTTAATTTATGTAAAAGGAAAAATGAATCACATATAAACATATGGAAATATCCATATGCCTTTTTTCTTAAAAAAAATCAGATCCCCACTTCTTCATTTCCCTTTTAGCCTGGAATTTATGTCAGTGGCTCTTAACATTAAACAGATTCCTCATTTGTACTTAGTTTTCAAATTGGGATTTAAAAAAAATGTGTGTATATGTATGTGTATTCCAGAGTGAATAAAATTAGTGTTTCCTTTGGGCAACAAACTGACAAAAGAAGGAAATCCCTTTCCTTGTAGTCATAGGTCACCAACATTTAAGCGGGAGTTACTGCCATCCAGAGGCAGAAAGCTTTAAGCTGTCATTTTCTATTATTGGTATACTATAAAAAGATTAGATAAAATGAATGTGTAAATTGTCCCCATTTTTTCCTCTTTAAAGTCTTCAAAAAAGAAGAAATTATATCCAAATCAAGGTGTTACAGTGGCAAGGCAGTTCTGTTGTTCTCAGGGATGGGACATTTAATGTATTAGAATCTAGGCTCTAAATCTGTGACTTTGAGCAGATAATTTCCCAACTGTAAGTCTCAGTTTCCTCATTTTTAAAATGAGAGCAAAGGCTTCTAAGATCCTTTTGACCTTCAAATCTGTTCTTCCCCATTACTATATCATAACTCCAATATAACTCAGAATGCGACTAAAACTATATAGAGAGAAGATGGACAGAATTCTTGTAAATTATAATTAACTTGTCCTTATACAATCCATTTCTGCAATCTGTCTTGTCAGTCTGTCTATCTATCTGTCTCTTTGTTTCATATCTCTTTCTGTCTCTGTCTGTCTATCACTCTCTAACACACACACACACACACACACAGATACATACACATACACTCAAACAAACACTCATTTACATGATGCCTTATTAAAGACACCTCAGTTAACTTTTTTGATTTTGGTGAATAATCAACCTACGAGGCAAGAGTTAACTGATAGCCCTTTTAGAAACTGGTTAATTATTTCAGATTGCACAGGGATAGACGTCCAGTATATAAATGTCATTGAGGCCTCCTAAAAAAGTTTCTGGATTTCAGAAATGCTTGAATTTTATCCAGAGAGGTGACTCACCAGACAGGATTTGACTCACATCAAATAATACATTGTCCTTTAGGGATTCCATCACTGGATATTAATGAGTGAATGTTTTGGTATCTGACATTGCCGTTGCCTGATAGGTAAAAATGAATTTCTTTCCAAGAAAAAAAATATTGCAGTGATAGGTCTGCATCTGATAATTTATCTCCTTTTGCAAATTTTGGTTGCCTATATTCCTGATTTCAATCCTAACCTGAAACTAACACAGTTAAGCAGAGCAGTCAAAGTAAACTAAATTTCTGAAAACAGACACAGATAATAAACAATATTATATTCTTGCTCTCAGTTATGTTATCTGTCCTTTATAGACCTAAAAGTTGATATTATTTTAATTCTAAGAAAAAGCAATTTAAAATTAATTCAAAGTAAGAACACAAGTTTTCCACTGCAAAGATTATTATAACTTTCTAAAAAGCCTTCCTTGACCCCACAGAAAGTCAAGTGAAAATTCGGAATTTGATGAAATAATGATGATGATAAAATTATAAATAGTTTAAAAGTATTCAGTGAGAAATAGTAGGAATAGTTTTCCCCAATGACTAAAAATCTTATCACTTTGACATTAAAATTATTCTTTCTTTGAAAGAATATGTATCTAATGTGCCTTTCCTTAAATATTAAGAATAATCGCTCCTTAGACTCCTTCCCAGGTGTAACATCTTGTGTTTCTAAAATATCCTGGGACATTCCAGTGAAGGAAGCCCTCAGAAATTCTTTCAAAGGGAAATATAAGATTGATTTATTCTTAATGAAACTATTTAGCCCCCTTTTAAAAATTAAAATATATTTTTCTCTATTGATATTAGTAGTGTTTCTTTGGTGGAGGGAGTTAGGAGAATGGAGTTTAATTTTAATTAAATGTAGCTTTCTCCCTTTCATTCAACTCTGCTTTTAGAAGACATTCTTTCATGTACAGGGTTTTTAGTGCCCTCTACTGGTATTCTGAATGAAGTAAAGAAAAAAATTTAAATTTTGGGAATCAGAAAAAGTCAGTATTAAATGTACATAGGAATAATTTCAGTCTTTTCTTTGCTCTCCACTTCCATTTTCCACCTCTTCAGAGTCCCAAAGCTATATTAGTGACTATTTTTCACAGTGATTTGTTTCTAAGCAGTAGTGATGATAATAATAACAAAAATAACAAATCCTTGGTATCATTAAGATACATTGTAAAATTTGTTGTCCCTTCTCATTTCTAAATCTATTTAACCCTGAAAATGGGAAAAAAACCCTAGAAAAAGAATAATAGTTCTTATTTAAGTAAAAATCACAATTCCACGCTAGCTGAATTCTAATTGCATTGTGATAGGCAAAATTAATAGAAATCACTTTTTGGGGAACTGCATTTTTTCAGAGATAATTCTCAAGAGTATTTTCTTATTTTTAGCATAAATTGTTCCTCTACGCTCTGCATCATGGTCACCCTCATTTGGATGAATTCTGTTTTGTCAATTTTTTTCTTAAAATGTGGTACCTAGGGGCGGCTAGGTGGCGCAGTGGATAAAGCATCGGCCCTAGAGTCAGGAGTACCTGGGTTCAAATCTGGTCTCCGACACTTAATAATTACCTAGATGTGTGGCCTTGGGCAAGCCACTTAACCCCATTACCTTGCAAAAAAACTAAAATAATGGTCCAAATTGTTCATAATATGCTGTACTCTAACCAGAGTACAGTAGAACATTAATCATCTCCCTTCTTCTGGACATTTTGATTTCATTCACTAATAGTAAAAATTGGCTTCCATTATTGGCTGACATGATATTGTTGACTCATGATGAGCCTTTATGTTTGCTGAAACTCCGTGGCTTTTTTACATAATCAATGATCTAACCATGCATTCCCCATCCTGTTCTTTTAGTAGATTTTTATGAATTAAATATATAATAGGTTCTTTAAATTATTAATTCTGAAGTTAATTTTACAAAAGAGCTTCCCTCTAGCCCACTAACTTGAGATGTGACCCCCACCCCTTCTTTCATGAGCAGCCAAGCACTGGAAACCATATACTGAGAAAGGTAACTACATCTATGAAGAATGCTGTCTCAAGCATCTGTCTGATATAATACTCAGTTTGTTTCTTTTCTACAGACTATGCTGGTGGACTTTGTTATACTCATAGACTTAACGTGGAAGCTAAATCTTCAAATACTTCTCCTAAAGCTATTATATCATCTATTCAATTGTTCTCTTAATAGACCCAGGTTCCAATGATGATGATGATGATGCATGATGAATAGCTAGCATTTATGTGACACTTTAAAGTTTTGCAAAGCTCTTTACATAATTATCTCATTTAATCCTAAAAACAACTTGGTGAGATAGTTGATTTTATCTCCATTTCATAAAAGAAGAAACAGAGTCTGAGAGCAGTAAAGTGACTTGTCTGAAGTCACACAAAAATAAGTGTTTAAGACAAGTTTTGAACTCTGGTGTTCTATTATATCTGGCACTAAGTATGAATTTTCCAGAATTGAAGAAAAATAAGCAAAACAATGAAGTTATTACACATATCCTTTTAAAATGTTATAATAAATATTTACCTAAATCATATGTATACATATGTGTAATTATTTCTAATATTTTTCTTATTTGGTATACATTTATGTAAATACAATAATGTGCTACAAATATGGATGTAAAAATAGATATAGGACATGGAAATGAAAATGGATGAGTTGGAAATGGAAATGAATAGAGATGGATATAGTAGCATGGTAATACCAACATTGTCTATATGATCTTCTGACTTTGATTAAGAGATATATTCAGGACCAGCTACAGCCCTTACTCAAGGTCTTCTCTCATGATTCATTATGGTTAGCTCTCCTGTGTTATTGGAAGTTAAACTGTAGGACTTCTTTTTTAATTTTTTGAGAAGTTTCAAGTATGTTCCAGTAACAGATTATGAATCTATATTTAAAAAAACATACTCATTAAGTTGAAAAGATACATAACCAACTTGTCCACAGAATGATATAATCTTCATTCACAGCAATGCTTAAAGACCATTAAATTAGTCCCAAAGGGTTACGATCTTTGTCAGAGAAAACTGATAAAAATCGTGGCTTTTAAATAATGTCCAAAAATTTTATTATTTGATGGGCAAATTTCTGATGAATCTTTCAGAATTTAGACTAAGAGTATGACAAGCTTCCAACCTTGTGTATGAAACTTTCATACTTTAGAGTAGGAACTTCAAAGCCTAAGTTTCACTCACATTACCTTCAAAAATCCAAGTCTATATTACATGATGAAAAATCAGAATTTAATATGTATAATATAAATAGATATAAAGTATTTCAGAATATCTACTATGTAGCACCTTTCTCTTGAAAGATGGAATAGGGAGATAGGGGAATAAACATATGTCTTGACCTGCTTTTTTTTAATTGTAGGAAATACCCAATGTGGATATCCCTTCTATAAGGATAACATAGTGACTCCATTTTACTCAATGAATATATATTAAATACTTTCTATGTGCTAAGTACAGTGCAAAGTACCAGGGCTATGAAGAAAATCAAAAGATTATCTTTGACCTCAGGAAGTTCATATGCAAAAATCCACATATAAAAAATATATACAGAATCAACAGAAAATTATTAAAAAGAAGGAACACACTAGAATAAACAGGGAAAGACTTCCTATAGAAAATGGGATTCTAGGAACAGCTAGGTGGTGCAGTGGATAGAGCACCAGCCCTGGAGTCAAGAGTACCTGAGTTCAAATCCAGCCTCAGACACTTAATAATTACCTAGCTGTGTGGCCTTGGGCAATTTGCCTTGCAAAAACCTAAAAAAAAGAAAGAAAAGAAGATGGGATTCTAGTTGGTACTTGAAAAAGCCAGAAAAGCCAGTAGGTAGAGATGCAGAGAAATATTTTCATGTAGGAGGGGCAAATCAAACAAAATGCACAGAGCTGAGAGATGGCATTCTTGTTCTTGCACCAGAAAGGACACTAGTGTGACTGGATCAAAAGGAATAAGATATAAGAAGACCGGAAAGATAGGGAAAGAAGGATTATTATAAAGTAATAATATAAATAAATAACATAAGAACACTTAGTAGAGGATTTGATCCTGGAAGTGAAAGGAAACCACTGGAGTTTATTGAGTATGAAGGTGAAATGGTCAAATGTATGTGTTAGGAATATTATGTATACATGTAAGAATACATGTAAGAATGGGGGTTAGATTAGAGTGGGAAGAGACCTGAAGCAAGTAAACCCACCAGCAGCTTATTGAAATAATCCAAGTGAGGTGACGAGTGCCTGCACCAGGGTGATGGAAAATACCCAAGGACAGAAGGGGACATATTTGAAACATGCTGCAAAAGTGAAGACAAAAGACTTTGGCAACAAATTGGATATGAAGAGTGAGAGATAGTGAAGAGTCAAAGATGATAACTAGGTTTCACTCCAATGGAGATTGACTTCCTCTAATGGAATGTTAGAAAGTTTCCAAAACTACCAATAAAAATTACAGTGCTACAAAAAAGGTTTTATTGAGACCTAAGCTAGATTTCATTTTCCTTCCATTCAAAGCAAGATAAGGGGAAAAACTTGAACTAGGTTCTTAGAAACATACAACTATAAAACTGATACTAGTCCAATTAGTGAAGGGAATTGTCTGTCATAGATTGCTAGGTATAAGTTATTTCTCTTTTGTAAACCTCTCTTAAGAGAGCCATCTTATGTAAAAATTCTTAGCAAAAATAACCATGTACTATTTACCAAATGCTCATTCCCACATGATATGAACATCATCCAACACAGGGAAGTGCCCCATAGGTAAATACAAAGCTCTCCCTAAATCAGAGACAAATGAAACATGAAATATCCCTGTTCCTTCATGTGCTTATATTCTTTTGGAGAAAAAACAGGGACATAGAAAAGTAAGAAGAAATATCCATGGGGGAAAAAAGAAGAAAAACAAAGAGAGAGAGAGAGAGAGAGAGAGAGAGAGAGAGAGAGAGAGAGAGAGAGAGAGAGAGAGAGAGAACAATTTTTAGGGGGTAGCTTACCAGCTCTTGTTCTTTAGAGGAAGCTGGAATTTAAGTGAGGTTGGGAGGAGTAGAAAATATAGTCCAAATCTAAACACAAATATATGCCAATGCATAGAAAGTAAATATATATATATAGCTATAATATAATACATATATATATATATATTTATAGCTATGTATTAAGGATAGCAATCAGACTCGAAGACAGAAGAGGACCAGGTTGAACATTCTAAATCCATGGTGAGAGATTTTAGTAGTTCTTCATCCTACTCTTCTAAGGAAAGTATCACAATGAAGAACACAATATTCAAACCATTTATTACTGGTGCCTTGAACTCTGAAGTGACTGTCTCCCAGTTAGGCTAGAGAAGTAGAGATATTTGAAATTATAACTTCCCTCAAGGTATAGGAAATTGTTCACATTTGTATGGGTTCTACAGAACTTTACTCTTTTGTTTCCTTAATTTAATGCTTTTGCCTTTTTTGTTACCTTGCT
The DNA here is from genome assembly GCF_037893015.1 of Macrotis lagotis. Taxonomy (NCBI): domain Eukaryota; kingdom Metazoa; phylum Chordata; class Mammalia; order Peramelemorphia; family Peramelidae; genus Macrotis; species Macrotis lagotis. Next base: position 97,919,614 of record NC_133659.1, read on the forward strand.
CTTTGATGGTTGAGAAATAAAGATTGAATGATATGAGGGTCCATGTTATGAGTTACCTAGCTAACAACCAAAAGAGTCACAGTGAATGGAGGAACAGACTTCTAGAAGGACCAAGGAAGGTAGTTGTCTCATCAAAATTAATCTGAAACAGATTGAAAGACAGAGCACCAGTTCCTTCCTCTGCCATTAAGAAGAAAAGCCAGCAAAGAAAATAATAAATTTGCTAATTATCTAATTTGTAGCAAAACTAGAAGCAAGAATCACCATTTAGCCTTTTGTATTTCATTTTCTTTGAGCTTTTGCAGATAGTCTTAAGTCTTTTTGTATGGAAGTTGAATGATTTCCAATAGAACCTGTACACTTTAAGCATTGTTGACCCTTAATAAATACTGGTTGACTGACAATTGATTGCCACATGGATCACAAATATGAAATTTGAGCTTTTCTGGCATTTAAGTCTCATTAGACAAGACCTTTTTGTACATTCTCTCTATTCCAAAGGGGAAGGATGTCTCTGTCATGGTCTACAACTCAAATTTTCTTCTTTACCAGAATTTACAAGGAGAGAATAAAACCTTTTACAACTGAAAGTAGAAGAGTCATGTTGTTGATCTTCAAGGTCAGGATTTCACAAATTTCCCCCCCAAAAATGTCACCTATACAAAATTTCTGTCTCACGTATGTCCAGGACAACCCTCACTCTCCCAGAATCTCAGAATTGGAAGTAACCTAGGTATGAACAAGAGTCTATTTAGTTCAATGTATATATATATATATATATATATATATATATATATATATATATATATATATATATATATGTATATATATATATATACATATATATATATATATATATATATACTTTTTCAACATCCTTTATACAATATCCCTAAGAAGAAGGCATTAAACCATATTATTTCCAGCATTTAGCACAGCATTTTGAATGTTCTAAAATCCAGTGTTACTATCTATTTGCTCTTTATTTATAGATTTAGAGTTGATAGGAACTATAACAGTCAACATCCTTATTATAAACATGAGGGAACTGAGACCAGATATAAATGACTTGATCCAAATAGTACAGGAAACGAATGACAAATCCAAGATTCAAAGTTCATTATCTGGCTCTAAGTCCAGCACTATTTTAAGCTATTTCAACACTTTTTAAACTGTATCACTTTTAATATGTTTTTTCCTTTTTGAAACTGATCCAGTCCAAATATTCTTCCTACATTATTCTTATATGGTCCATTAGACTAAGATACTAGAGTCCAGATGTGCTTATTCATACATTGTTAATTGTGAAAGTTTTCCATTATGAAAATAATGACAATATTTTCAAATTTTCATTTCTTTGTTGTTCTTTTCATACACACTGACAACGTCTGTGAATTTGGCCTTAAAATAATAATTAAATTAAATATTTATTAACCTTCAGAGTTTGACCTCAAGAAAGAGCAAAACAGAATTAGGATATACACACACGTTTATCAAAATTTCTCTAAGTTCACTCATTATGCAGGCTTTTGTAGGAGCCTGGCTAGAAAATCAGGCCCCAAAATGGAACTTTGGAAAGATTTCACTTTCAGAAGTTAGGATCTGAAAAAAAGATGCTTCAATGTTCTTTAATGGAGCATTTCTCAACTCAGGATGGTGCTGTTTATCAAGCACATATGCCAAGAGGGGTGACTCTTCCCATACCCCTGATCCTTATGCCTTATCAGTTATACTAAGACTTTCATAAAGCAATGTGAATTTTACCCCTCTAGGATGTCAGTGCCACCCAGGAACTATTAATGAAGATTAGAAGTCATCAACATATAGAAATATTTTGGGAATGAATAGGCTTAGTTGGGAATTTAACTTTGCTCTTTACAAACTTGTCCTGTCCTCTTCCTCTCCTCTTTTGTCTGGGAGGGTTACTTAAAATTTTCTATCCTCCAATATTGTTGATGGGTGTATATTTCATAGTGCTGCTACCATTGGTAATCATGTCTCAACTCTTGACAAGGGGATCAAATTTTCATTGAAGAAACCTGGGGTCTATTTTGTCTTTTACTTTGTGGTAAATTTTTGTATATTAATTAAATTTCAATTGTAAATGGAGATATATCATATTACTGGTTTTTCTTTATTATTTTTTTGAAAATCAGAAGCTTGTTTTTATGTCAAATGTGTATCATTGCAATTGTTGCATGTCTTCTCATTTTAATCCTTTCTTCTAATTCAGTGTTGTGTTAGACAGTTATTTTAGATAATTTATGCTTATGCATAGATGAGTTGCCTTATAAATTATTCCTATGTTAGACACCAGTTGTTTTCTCTTGTGTTCTGCTGTGAACTTTTGAGACAATTTCTTTATTTCGGTCATGTTAGACAAATTATTTCCCACACCTTGTAACCATTCTTACAGAAAGTATTGATATAACTTTATGAAGTTTCTGAGTGGTTTACAAGTCCTTGGTCTTTTCAAATTTCTTTATCCAGAACTGTATTTCAAATATCTTTCACCATACTCTCCTTTCTCAAACTTTATACCAAAGTAATCAGGGAGCAAAATGGATCTTAATTTATTTTAGACAAGTTTTCTTAATAATTTTGGTGTCATCATGCCCTTTGACAGTCCAGAGAAGCCTATAAACTGCTTGTAACAATGTCTTTAAATCTTTGAAATAAAGGCTAAATTTCACTTTGAGGTGAGTGAAAAGATACACATACACACACATATGTGTATATATATATATATATATATATATATATATATATATATCCAAATAAGCTTACCAATTTGACCTCAACTATCCATGTACTCCTTGGGGTACACCTTTGGTTTATAAGATCTTGTCAAATTCTTCATAAAATTCTATTTCAGAATTCTCTGCAACAGATTATAGCCTAGAAGTTGCAGTTATTAATTAGTCAATGTTTATTAAGTGTTTATTTTATGCCATCACTATTCCAAGTGTTAAAAATACAAAAAGAGGTAAGAAACAGTCCATGCCCTCAAGGAGTTTACTATCTAATAGACAATCATTATATAAACAATTATATTAACTTTATAGGCAAATGCTGTTTGGTCTTTACTTGAAAATTTTGAATGAAGGGTAACCTATCTTCCTAGGAAGCATATTTTATTTGTGACAGCTCTAATTTTTAGGAAGTTTTACTTTGTATTCAATCTAAGTTTATCTTATCAAAACTCCTACCCATTGCTCCTAGTTCTACTCTTCCATGCCTGGCAGAACAAATGTAATTCCTGTTTCATTAGCTAAGAAACAACTCCCAACCATGTCCCTCCTGAGTCTGCTCTTATCCAAATTAATTATTATTAGTTCTTTCAACTGATCCTTTTATGATATGATGTCAAGGCTCTTCATCATCCTGGTCACCCACTTCTGGATATTCTGTTTAGCTTATCAATGCCCTTACTAAAATGCATTGTACAGAACTGATCACAGCAGATTAGAAAATAGTGGTAACTCATAGTTAATCCACTCAGTTTTGACTTTCCACCTGAGGTTCTGCTGTTGATTACTGAGTGAGTAAATGCTTCCATAATCTACTATTTTGCGTTGACTTGAAACCATGTTTCAGTTCCCATCAAGTAAACTACTAGGAAAGCAAGGCCTATCCAATGCATCAATTTTGCCAACTATTAAATATAACCATTCCTCCTCTCCTTCCACCAACCCAGTAGTAATCAAACCAGTGCTAATACAGCTCCTAGAAAGGTGATGATGATAATGAACTGTCTGTCCTATGACTCCTCTGATAATCTGTGAGACTGCGACTCTTCCAGACACCACAATCCATATGTTCTACATCCCTCTATAAGAATGGAAGTTTCAGGGCCAGCTAGGTGGCACAGTGGATAAAGCACCGGCCCTGGAGTCAGGAGGACCTGGGTTCAAATCCGGTCTCAGACACTTAATATTTACCTAGCTGTGTGGCCTTGGGCAAGCCACTTGACCCCATTTGCCTTGCAAAAGAAAAAACCTAAAAAAAAAAAAGAATGGAAGTTTCTTGAAGGCAAGGACTATATCACTTTTGAATTTGTGTATGCTGTTCTCAGCACATTATAAATACTTGCTTCCTTCCTTCCTTCCTTCCTTCCTTCCTTCTTTTCTCATTCAAATCCAGTTGTTCTTTTCCTTGCATTAAGGTGCCTATGTAAAAAAAAAAATTAGACTTAAGAATATTCAGGGGGCAGCTAGGTGACGCAGTGGACAAAGCACGGGCCTTGGATTCAGGAGTACCTGGGTTCAAATCCAGTCTCAGACACTTAATATTTACCTAGCTGTGTGGCCTTGGGCAAGCCACTTAACCCCATTTGCCTTGCAAAAAAAAAAACACAAAAAAAATATTCAGAAAAAATAACTTGAAAATATTATCATGATTGAATTATACAAAATGATTCATTAAAAATAATTCATCCCTCCCTCTTGCTTGTTTCCTTGCTAAGCAATTAAGAATAGCCCTGTCAAATGAGAGAGAGAAATAGAAGGAGAGAAATGTGGCAGCAGGGAGGTGTCTCTGCAATGTATTTTATGTGTCCTGAAACATGATGTCATTCAAAATCAAGAGAGACAGAACCATGGGCATTTCAAATATTCCTTGCTAGTTATTCTCAAACAAAATTTTAGAGAAGAAAATAACCTCAGAAGAATTATTGCTTATCATTTTAAAAAGATCATGTAAAGACAACATAGCTCTGTGCTTCTGGCCAAATTATTATAGCTGAGAAATTAAAGTCCAAGGAAATAGTGCTTTTAAAGTATACATGCTTGTATAATAACATTGTTTTATATTTATACTTTTTATTTTTAACTAGATACACATAAATAAAACTTCAGTATAATACCATTGTTATATATTTCATGTTACTTTTTCCTGATTACTATTTGAAAATGTAGGGTAAGATAGTATATAGACACACAGAAAGCTGTGTCCTAAAGAAATCAGATTTAAATTTTTGTATATTCACTATAAAACAAGGTATTTTTTTTTTAAATTGCTTAGCCTTAGTCATATATGACCTTTTGTGATCCCTTCTGGGGTTTACTTGGCAAAGATACTGGAGTGGTTTATCATTTCCTTCTCTGGCTGATTTTAAAGATGAGGAAACTGAGGCAAACAATATTAAGTGACTTGCTATGGGTCGCATTGTTAGTAAACACCTGAGAATGTATTTGAATACCTTACAACCTAACTGCCTAAAATGATGGGGAGCTAGGTAGGCCATTGGTTTAGACAACATCCATGAAGGCAACTATTCAGCAATTTAAAGTCTTAGTTGGTTGTCTAGGACATTGAGACATTAAGAATTTACCAAGATTCATGCAGGAAAATATTATTAGAAGAAGGTTTTTGTTTGATTTTTTTTGTTTTTCTTTTATTTATTTGTTTTTGCAATCTAAGTCAGTGTCTGCTACAGTGCGGTTGCTTAATAAAGAGGACTGACTCAGAATCAAATTCATATCTTCCTGATCAGAACTCCAAGGCCAGCTCTCTATCCCAAACCACTCCAGTCCTCACACATTGATTTAATAATGCATTTACCAAAAAGGGAAAATATTTTTTCTGTGAATTTTTATGTTACTTCCTGGGATTTATTTAAATTTTTTTAAAAAAGTCTTTCAGATGGAAAGAATATTAGGATTCATTCAAGTTGATCAGTTGATCTTTTTTTTCAGATTTAGAAACTGAGGTTCAGAGATACTGGGTGACTCACTCATAGTCATCCTTTGGGATAATAGTAGAACCATAAGTTTAACTCAGATATACTGAATAATGCTTTCCCCTGCAAGTCCTTACAATCTCCTCTTATTTAAATAATCAAATATGATAATACAAAGAAAAGATGAACCATTCAGTAACTATATATATTCCCTCTACTATTTGGTGCTGGATTTTCATAACAATTTTAATTTTCCATAGAAAAGAAGAAAACATCTGGTACATCTGGAGCATTTGGGGATGAGGATAGATGATATAACTATAATAAATACAAATAAATTCCCACACAGAAAATGATGCCAATTCTGAATTATTAACTAATTATTATTGCAGATTGTGACCAATCATGACTTTTTGCTTTTTTTTACCCTTGTTTTCTGCCTCAAAATATTTGCAAAGGTATGTGGACTTTTTTCTCTGAGAGTAATCATAATTCCACAAAGATATTTTTTAAAGTAGAGGCCTCAAAATTTATGCATAGTAGGTTAAGTGATGATACAGGAAGAATACATGGGCCAGCAAGGCAGAAATTTGTTTTGCTTGATTATATGTTTGTTTTGTTGTACTTGTTTTCTCAGTTAGGGGATGAAAGGAGGGATATAATAGGGATCTAAAGATAGAATAAAATTTAATTTACAAAATGAGTATGAGCCAGTATATTTAGCCCTCTCTAACCCCTGCTGAAGAGATGGTTTTTAGAGTCATCTCTGGATGATGGTGACAGAAAACAGGGGAGAGCAATAAGTTTCTTTCACTCTTCCCACCCTCCTTCAAGACCTATACAAAATCAGCATCTGGAATAGAAGATACTGGGAAACTCAGAAAAGAGTGCCCAACCTAAATTGAAATCACTTCTGTTTAGATTAGGGGTCAATGCCTGGAGTAGGGAGTGCAGTGGCCATAAGACACTTAGAGAAGAGTTAAGCAAAACTAAGAAGGTATGGGATGAAGTGCCAGTTATGGAGAATCTGGCACATTAGGCCAACAGGCAGACTCCTCTCTCTCTACTTCCCCATAAGCATTAGGAAGTTACAGTGTCACAAACAGATGAGAATGAGCAAGCCTAAAGTGGGACAGCACTCTAGTAACCCAACGAGAAGCAGGCCAGATGGGGAGGCTGTATCAGTGGCATTGGAAGTATGTGACTCTTGGAAACCATGGAGCAGCTGCTGGATTAAGACAAGTTAATACAATAGGTCCATTGGGTTAGAGGAAAATGATAATCAATCATCTTTCACTTTTAAATCACCTAAAATGTGATGAGTGGCTGAAAATTGTGATTTCCTGAAGAAAAGAAACTACTTGAACTTTTATTGTTTTATTACTTAAAGGTGAGTGAAAGGGAAGGCAAAACTCCTTATAAGAGCTATTTATAAGCTACTTCAAATCTGTATTTCAGCAGTCACTACAGCATATTGTGTGTGTGAATTCGATTTTAGAAAGGCATATTTGCTAATATGAGATAGTAACAGTTGGTGCAATATCCATCCAAACTCTGAGACTCACTCTCCTATAGACAGAGAGATAGATTCCTGGGGAAATAGGCTGAGGCTTAGAGAATACACATAGCCAAAGGGAAACTCACAACCTCTGGTTGGATGAAAGTCTTTTTTTTCCTTTGTAGAGTTTTCATGAAGTTCCCCTGAGGTGTAACTCTCTTCTGGGTTCTGAAGACTGGTGCCTTTGGAGATTCCTGATGTTGTTTTTCCTTCATATGTCTAGTTTCTCTTTTGTATGTCTCTCAGTGTATACTGCTGAAGCTGCTGACAGTCAATATTATTATGGGGGCATTGCTACTAATGGCATCAATAGGACATCCAACCTTTTAATCTTATGAAGTTAAAAAAAAAACTGCCATCTGGTCAATGGTGAAGGAGAGACTCAGTTCTCTGCCTTCTTCCTCCTTTCTTCATAAAACCTTTTTTTATCCAGGATCAAAAATTAAGACCTAGGGGAGGGGGAGCATTGAGGTACACCAAAAATACTCATCTCCCTCCTATTCTTTTATATGAGTGTGCCTGCCTAAATAAATGATCATTCAAAAAAATGGTTCTTAGAGCAACTTTATTTGTGGAATACTTTTATAAACCTTAAAATCCCAAACTTGATTATTTATAAAATTCCCTTTTCTATTAAAATTTTTGTTTAGTTCTGTTTTTAAAAAGTACAGATATGTCCTGGGTGGGAATTTGAATTTTGCCCATAGAGATTAGATGACTTGACTTGTCACTTGAAATAATCAAGGAGAGACAGATTCAAGACCAAACTGGGCCTATTCCATAATCCAAAAGCTATTAAGCATCTATTAGAATATCAGCATTTTTGAGCTTATAGAGATTTTAGGCATTTTACCCTCATTGCAGATAAGAAACAGATCCAAAAAAAAATAAAGAGAAACATCCAGAGGTCCAAAATTAATTGTTCAGAGTCATAAAAGTCATTACTAGCATATCAAAGACCAGAAGACTAGCCTCTTGATCTAGCACAACCCTGTGCCTTATCCATTATACTATACTTTTCTTGTTATTGAATGGCCTTCCATAAATGGCCTAAGGGAGAAAAAATTGAGGCTCTTCCTCTACTTCATTTAGACTTTGTAGTCCTGGCCTTGGGGAATTTAGCATGTTCATTAGATTTCCAGTTCCAAGCTGCTGCATTACATTTTCTTAGCCCTTCTTTACCTGATTGCTCAACCTTAGGCAACATTCATCATAAGAGGGAACTAAAAAGTCCACATTTATCTACTTTACTTTGGTCTATTAGTCATTTTCCTGGGAGTAGGAGCAGAATGGAAGAGCAATTTAAGAGTGTTTCTGAGAAAGTCCTTTTTGTTGCTGTTGTTAAACAGTGAGCTGAATTTTAAGAACGAAATTTGAAGCTACACGTTAGTTCTATTGTTACTCTATAACTCTTTTTGGGTAGCAGAAAAGTGGCCATTGCCAGTAATTTATGTCCCCTACTCGTAAGAAGTTCAGTCGAATACCCTATTGATTTCACTGAACTACCTACAACAAAGAAATTTAATGAAGTTGGTAGTCAGAGAGGACAAACCACATGTTGTGTGCCACGGGACCAAATACCTTCTGTATAACATTGTGTCAGCTTTGCCTTCATCATGAGATGATCCATTTCAAAAGCATGTAAGAAACAATTGATCTTTTGGGTAATAGATAACCCCAAAGCAATAGCATCCAAGAAAAGCAGAGCAGAAATCACTCGAGGACACCAGCTCCTTGTCCCAGGAATTGAAAATATCCTTCATTGTGGACCTCCCCTAAATTTTATTTTGCAACCTCCTTGGTCTATGTTCTATGTTTAAACCAAGATAGATAGACAGATACCTTGCTAAATACCTAAATAGGAACCTACATAACCATATAGATAGATGATAGAGATAGACAGACAGATCTTTTTAATAAATTTCTATTAGAAGGATAAGGGCAATGAAGCATATTTCATTGTTAATAAAGGACAGCAATGACATATATTGTGTATGTTGGAAAAATGATTGGTCAGTACTCAAAACCCGCAGGTAATTTTCCACCACGTTTGACCAGACAAACACATGTACAGTTTTGAAAAGCTTTGGCAAAGCTTTAGAGCAAGTTGCGACTAAATGGTGTTGATTTTTTTATATATAGTATTGACGTGGCTTGGGAGGAAATCCCCAAATGGATGAAATCATTTCAGTAAGGTATGTTTGTATATTTTTAGACAATCAGAACAATACTTTGAAAGCAGTTCATGGTAGTAATTTCATGCATGTTTCCTATATTGCCTGTTCCTTGAATCTGCCCTGTTCTGGCTTCCTGGCTGGCTACCCTCCAGTAAAAACTGTAAATAAGAGCCTTTGCCAGAAGGAATTGTCCCTCACTTCCAGTCACCTACCAAAGCATTCCACATTGGCAGTTGGACTTAGGAAAACAAACTGTCTAATCACTCACCAACTCAGAAAGTAACAATGAAATGAACTTGAAAAATCTTTTTGCTTTTTAAAAAAAATCTTTTATATATGACAATTCTTAATAACAGAAAAAGTAGTCACAATCACATATTAAAAACCCACACATAAAGATACTGAGATGACTTAACATCTCAAGACCTCAGTTTTCCCTTTATAAAATGAGAGTATTGAACTGTCACCCACTGATGATCCTTGGATAGGTAATAATCTAATTCTAGTTTGACAAAGTGTCTTCTGAAGGGTAGGTAACCACATACTTCATTTTCTATACCCCATATGATACATTAACAAATTTTTAATTTGTTCATTAGCCAGTTGATTAATAAGTTACTAAAGGCAGGAATTAGTCTCTCTGTCTCTGTCTCTATCACTTTGGTAGGTGATTCTGCCTCTCTCTCTCTCTCTCTCTCTCTCTCTCTCTCTCTCTCTCTCTCTCTCTCTCTCTCCCCTCTACCTCTAATACCCTGCATATAGACAACACAATAAAAGCTAATGCAATTGAATTGAATCATTGATAGTTCATCCATTTTTTAAACAAACAAAATACCATATAATCACAGAAGATATAAAGAGAAAACTATTCAACTTGACTAGGTAAAGGATCCCTTTACATTATGAAAAGTCTTCAAAGAATTTTGTTCTATACATTTGACAGCTCAAAATGCAACCCATGAGTAAGATAATTACAATAATAGCTGTACATTCCTCTATTGATTTTCACCACCAAAGAATTTTTCCCTGGACTTTTCCTAATCTAGACCTGTATTCACATATCCCCATGCTTCCATTGATGTTGAAAGCTTGAAGGGATCTTAGAAATGATTACATTCAATTCTTTTCTGATCATCTATTTTACAGGTAAGGTAACTGAGGCCCCAGGAGTTTCTGTGACTTGCCTGAAGTCACTCAAATAGGAGGGGACCAACCAGAATTGAATCCAAAGCTTCTGGCTCTACATATGTATTCAAATTCATTATTCCTATTACTTAAGTATATTCCGAACTTAGCTCCACCATCAAAACATTCCTGATTTGGTAAAAGATAAGATGAGGTAGAAAGGACAATGCCTAGAGAACTGCCCTATGAGTTCAAATTTTATCACCTTATGATTTCTCTGAGTCTTTTTTCCTTACCTACGAACTGATGTGGTTGGAGATCTGTTAAGTCAAGATGATCTCTAAGAATCTTCCCATTGTTGATAATCTATTTCTAAATATACCATAAGCTAACACTTATACCATTTCAGGTGAAACTCTTTCAGTGTATGTATAACCAAGGATTCCCCCTTTAGCAGTATGATTACAATGTACCCTTTTCCATATAATATTTTAAATGTAAATAATAAAAGATATAAAATCACAGTAGACTAATTATGAAGGAATAAAAATATTAGTGTTTTTAAGTTCACAGATCAATGGTATAAACTCATAATATTACATGCAATATTTTGCCTCATTAACTTTTTCTTTCATATAAATTGTGAGTTTCTTGAATATTAGGAATTGTTTATTCTCATACTTTCCATATTGTATGCAAAACTATGAATCCTGTAATGTTTTATCAAATATTGGTCATGTTTAAAATGATGATAATGAGATCATTGAGGATTTTTAGAGGGGAGAAATAAGATGTTTAATTCATAATTAACACATTAACATGTATAGGAGGTCATAGACAAAAAATAAGTTTAATTTAAATAAGCATACCTACAGAAAAAAGTGAATGAAATTAGGCATAATATTAATTCCATGAAAGGGTTGAAGTTGCTGTTCTTGGATTTAAATATCTTTAATAAATGTCTTTAATTCTATCACTAAAAAGAGGTGAACTGTCATAATAGTATTTGACAAAACAGTAGCAAAACATGGTTTAAAAATTGTATAAATAGGGGTGGCTAGGTGGCTCAGTAGATAGAGCACTGGCCCTGGAGTCAGGAGTACCTGAGTTCAAATCTGGCCTCAGACACTTAATAATTACCCAGCTGTGTGGCATTGGCCAAGCCACTTAACCCCATTGCCTTGCAAAAAAAAAAACCTAAAAAAATTTGTATAAATATAAATGAGAAGATATGGTAGTCATAGACATAAGGACACTCTACAATTTGTTAACTTATTTAGTGTTCCAGGAAAAATTACTTTGAAAATGGCATATAAAACTAAGGGACTAGAAGTTCTGGGAAAAGTAAATAGCATATCTCCATCTGGCATATGGAAATTTAGTGTGTTTAATACAATAAAAATTCAGAAAGACCTTAAGAAATAAGGATGTGTAAAAGCTATGATTAAATTTAATAGACGTGTATTTAAAATTTTTAATTTCAAAATAATCAAATGTACAAATAAAGAATGGGGGATACTTGTTGGACAATTGTTCATATGGAAAATATCAGGGGAATGTCTCTAATCATATGCCACATGGTATTTCACAGACCATATCATAAGTCAAATCCTTACCAATATTTTCATTAAAGTCTTTAAAAAATGAAGACATAAACAACAAGCCTATTAGATCTATAGCTGAGTCTTACCTGGGAAGGACTCAATAAAAGGGTCAGGATTCAAAAAGTTCTTGGCAGGCATAAAAGTAAGCAAAATTAGACAAGATGAAATATAACAGGAGTAATTTAAAAGTTTTTCACCCATTTTCAAAATGTTAACAGCCTAAGAGCATAAGGAGTAATACATGATATCAAAAGTCCTGCAGCTTCTAAGAAAGATATATCCAATATTAACTAAGGGTTTCAAAAGTGAAAGATACAGTGCCACTGGCCTCATGATTAAGAGTTGTTATTGGGCGTCTAGGTGGCGTAGTGGATAAAGCATCGGCCCTGGAGTCAGGAGTACCTAGGTTCAAATCCCATCTCAGACACTTAATAATTACCTAGCTATGTGGCCTTAGGCAAGCCACTTAACCCCTTTTGCCTTGAAAAAACTAAAAAAAAAAAGAGTTGTTATCTATACTTTACTTTGTTCATCTTTTTCTAAAAGGGCTTTGCACTTATATTTTTTTGTCTAAGATCTTAAGCAGTTTGCCAAATAGGACAAAAGTTTCCCAGTTTCCACATAACAAAGGAAAATCACAAATAAAAAAAGTCACTCAAGTAACCATATTCCACCTCCCCATCTTTATGATTGCCGATCGCACTTGATCTTTTTCTTTCTCCTCCTCCAGAGAAAGAACTGAAATTATTTGAATACAGAATGAAGTATGTTATATTTTTCACTTTATTTCATTTTTTCTTTAGTCTTCTTGTTCAAAATGACTAATATGAAAATGTTTTTACATAATTGCACTTGTATAACCTGATTGCTTACCATCTCAGGAAGAGGGAGGGATAGGAGGAAGGGAGGGGTAGAATTTGGTACTCAAAACTTTAAATGAAAATAATAAAAATTGGAAAAAATATTCAATAAAGGAACCACTGATAAACCCATGTACTATCCATAAATATATATGGTTTGGGTTATCAGAACTAAAGTTGCTAACATAAGGAAGTAAATTTAACCTTCTATCACTGAAAGTTTATAGTATATTTACAGCAATCCTTTAAGCAGATCCATAAGGGCTATGATTAAGGATTGTATAATAAGAAAAAAAAGTTCAAGCAAGATAGTTGGACAGTCTAAGCTGACCATTGATGTTGGTAAAATATTAAAAGATTTAGAGGAAGATCTATCACACATTAAGTATATCCTCTGGGGAATATGGGTCTGGAAAGTGAACCAAAAAAACTCTTCCTCTCAAAAGATTACAGTAACCCAGAATAGGGGAACTCAAGTTTCTATGAGCAAGTCTGACATGTCTATGAAGTGCAGAAGCCTGGACTCTCCTTTCTTTTATATGCTCCTTACAGTCAGCTTCAGAATAAAAGACATACCAATGTCTTTGATAGTAGCAGTTGCTACTATATTCCTGATCCCACTAATCAATGCAGTATTTCTCTGGGTGTGATTATTTATGTCTAGAGGAAAAGTTCAGATGAAAATGACTAAGGGATTTATTTGACTAGAAATTCAATATGAGTCAAGAGTTTGACCTTCTGTCAAGAATGAATATTAATGAATATTAATATAATGTCATGTAATTGACAAGGACAAATCATGAATTTTTCAGATTACTCATTAAGAAGTATTCCAAGCAATTTTGAATTCCACACCTAGTAAGCAACAAGTTAGTAAAAAAAAAAAGCTCAAAATTATGGTATTTGAGAACCAATTAAAAAGAACTGAGAATGATTGACCTGGAGATAAAAGACTTAATGGAAACATCACTTGTTTCAAATATTTAAAGTACTAATATGTGGGAGAGAGATTAGATATTTAATATAGTTACAGGGAACAATTGATAGAAATTCTGGAAAGGCAACCATTGACTCAGTTTAATTAAAAATCTGAATTGTACAAATGAACTTTTTTAAGGTTACTATGTATGCATTTGAGGCACTAAGGTCTCTATGATGGAAGAGATTTAGGCAGAGGTTGTAGGAATATTGTGCAATGGGAGATTGAACTAGATGTAGATGACATCTAATTTTCCTTCTGACATTAAGACTCTAATATTTTCTAAATTAGAGCTGTTAAAAAAAATTGAATGGTCTCCTTTGTTAAATATTGAGCTGCCTGCCTGGAGAAACATTCAAACCTTGATGGTTATGGATGATGTGATGGAAGAGGTTCTTTTTGGGGGTTGAAAAGTTGGAAAAAATGACCTAAAAGTTCCTTTTCAACCCTAAGGCTCCATGAGTATTCATTCAAACATAAAGAGACTTTTTAATAAATGTGTTTCTGAAAAATCTGACCTCAGTGGTTTACTGAGATGTTGAAATAATTACAAGATATATATATGTATATATATATATATATATATATATATATATAACACAGAAGTTATATTTTTAATCTGACAACTTTCTATTATATTTTATTTCTATTATCCTATGGTTCAGGGTACATTAAAGAGAAGAGGAATTTTTAGTTGATTTGCATATATTTGGGGGGAAAGATGAGATTCTTACACAGGGCTAGTCTGTTATCTACTCTTTTTTAGAGGCTTAGTGGTTGTTATCCCTTGAATGCAAATAATTTTTCAGTAAAGGATGTGAAGTAATGCTATTCAGATCTGAATCCACTAAAATAAGATATATTAATAAAATAAATGGAATAGATTAGAAAAAAATCTATCAATTATGTACATGTGTCAGGCTTGTAAGCTGAAAAGAGTAGTAGATAGAATAGCAGACCTGAAGTCAGGAAGATCTGAGTTCAAATGTGACCTCAGACTCTAGGTAAATCACTCTTTGCTTGATCCTTATCTGTAAAATGAGCTGGAGCAGTAAATAACAAAACATTCCATTATCTTAGGAAAGGAAACTCCAAATAAGGTCATGAAAAATCAGACAAGACTAAACAACCAAAAATGCTAAGCATAGGGAATATAGATAGTAAAGACTGACAAATACTACTTTCATTCTATTGAAAAATAAAGAGCTTTTTATATGAAAATGCAACTTGAGAACAAATTAAGGAGCCCTGTATCTTCTATGGTGCAGCTGCAGGTCAGGTGTCAATAAGAAAGTCCAAAGACAAGATAGATGATAGTCCAATGTAGCCAGTGGCAGGGCAGATTAAGAAGGGAATCCTCCATTTTACTAAAGAACAGCATTTGCTAACTCTCTGCTCAGTTAAAGAATGTGAGCAGCCATGTCATATTGTATAACAATGTGTGACAATAAAAACAATATTAAAAGAATTTTCAGGCCTACATAGTGTTTTTGATCTCCACAGAAAACTGTAAACTATATACTATAAACACTATTAATTCCATTTTGTTGGTAAGGAAACTGAGGATAAGGGAAGGTAAATTATTTCCCAAAGGACACACATTTACTAAATGTCCAAAGTGGGACTTGATCTCAATTCTAAGTCCTGTGGATTTCAATTATACTTTCCTGCTGCTCCAACAAAGATATTAGAATCCAAGATTAATTGCTTCATTTGCCAGAATAGCTGTGAGTTTTAAAACATTTAAGGAATGTAAACACTTTAAGTACTAGCTACATACATTTTAAAGAGCTCGAAATCCTTTGGTAGGTGTATGGATTTACTAAGTTAGTAGGGAAAGAAAACCCTTTAAATGTAATACTACCTGACTTTAGTAAATTATTTCATCAGCCTATCAGGGTCCAAATAGAAAAACCATGGATCCAAAATTGGCAGAAAGATAGTGAACAAGCAACAAACAAAAAATCAGTTACAAACAGCATTGGGTCTATTTGTGTGACAGAGGTCTAAGTTTTCTCTATAACATTTAAACAATATGGAAAAGAAAGCCAACAGAATACAACGGAAAATTCTTCAAGATGCTGTTATTATTTTTTTATTGATCATTAAGGACAGAAGATTAAAATTCATGAAGTCAAAAATAGACCTCATGTAAAGGAGTGGAAATAGAACAAATATACTTAGAAACTTTATCAATATTCTCTGGCAATAATAATCTAGGAATAAATAATTTTTATTATATAAATATTTTATTTGTTTTCTAATTATATACATTAGTAGTTTCTATATATCTTTTTGGAAGGTTTTGAATTTTACAATTTTTGCCCCATTCTCCCTTCCCTTCCCCCTCCATCCCCCCCCACAGAAGGCAATCTGATAATCTATATATTGTTTCCAGGCTATGCAGTGGTCAAAATTGAATGTGCTGAGAGAAAAAAAATATCCTTGAGGAAAAAAAATATTAGGGAAAGCAAAATTATGTAGTGAATAAGACAATATTTTTTATCAATTAAAGGTAAAAATTGTTGGTCTTTATTTAGATTCCACAGTTCTTTCTCTGGATATAGATAGTATTCTCTGTAGCAGATACCCTAAAAGTGTCCCTGATTATTGCACTGATGGAATGAGCTAGTCAATTAAGGATGATCAACACCCTCATGTTGCTGTTAGGGTATATAATATTCTTCTGGTTCTGCTTATCTCAATCAACATCAAGACATGCAAGTATTTCCACACTTCTCTGAAATCCCTTCCCTCCTGATTTCAAATAGTACAATAGTGTTCCATATCATACATATACCACAATTTGTTCAGCCATTCCCCAATTGATGGACATCCCCTTGATTTCCAATTCTTTGCCACCACAAACAGAGCTGCTATGAACATTTTTGTACAAGTGATGTTTTTACCCTTTTTCATGATCTCTTCAGGATAAAGATCCAGTAGTGGTATTGCTAGATCAAAGGATACACGCATTTTTATTGCCCTTTGAGCAATTCCAAATTGCTCTCCAGCAAGGCTGGATCAGTTAACAACTCTATCAAAGATGCTTTAATTTGTATGTCTCTAATCAGGAATGATTTAGAACAATTTTACATATGTCTATAGTTTTTTATTTTTTCATCTGCAAGTTGCCTCGTTTCATAGCCTTTGTCCATTTGTCAATTGGGTAATGGCTTGTTTTTTATAAATTTTACTCAGTTCTCTTAGTATTTTAGAAATGAGTCCTTTGTCAGAAACACTAGTAAAAATTGTTTACCAATACATTTCTTTTTATCTTGGTTACAAGATATTTTGTGCAAAAACTTTTTAAT
Organism: Macrotis lagotis; assembly: GCF_037893015.1. Classification (NCBI taxonomy): domain Eukaryota; kingdom Metazoa; phylum Chordata; class Mammalia; order Peramelemorphia; family Peramelidae; genus Macrotis; species Macrotis lagotis. The sequence continues at coordinate 97,936,911 of NC_133659.1, forward strand.
TTAATGTAATGAGAATTATTTATTTTTATGACATTCTCTGTCTCTTACTTGGTCATAAACTGTTCCCCTTTCCATAACTCTGACAGGTAAACTATTTCTTGATGTCCTAGTTTACTTTTAATATTGTTTTCATATATAAATCCCGCAACCATTTTGATCTTATATTGGTATATTGGGTGTGAGATGTTGGTCTAATCCAAGTTTCTGCCATACTATCTTCCAATTTTCCCAACAGTTTTTATCAAAGAGTAAATTTTTATCCCAGAACCTGGACTCTTTAGGTTTATCAAATAGCAGACTACTATAATCATTTCCTATACTCTTTTGCACTTAGTCTATTCCACTGATCTACCACTCTATTTCTTAGCCAGTACAAGAGAGTTTTGATGACTGATGCTTTATAATATAATTTTAGATCACATAAGGCTAAGCAGCCTTCTTTGGCATTATTTTTCCTTAAATGCCTTGAAATTCTTGATTTTTTGTTTCTCCATATCAATTTAGTTACAACTTTTTCTAACATTAAAGTAATTCTTTTGAAAGTTTGATTGGTATGGCACTAAACAAGTAGTTGAATTTAGATAGAATTGTCATTTTTATTATATTAGCTCAACCTATCCATGAGCAGTTGATATTTGCCCAGTTATTTAAATCTCATTTTTATTTGTATGAACAGTGTTTTATAGTTTTTTCATAGAGTTTCTGAGTCTGCTTTGGCAGCTATTTTAAATGGGATTTCTCTTTCTAGGTTTTGCTGCTATATCTTGCTAGTAATATAGACATACTGAGGCTTTATGAAGGTTTATTTTATATATTGCAACTTTTCTAAATTTACTAATTGTTTCCATTAGTTTTTTAGATTTTTTTGGGGTTCTCTAGGTATACCATCGTGTCATCTACAAAGAGTTGGAGTTTTGTTTCCTCCTTCCCAATTCTAATTCCTTCAGTTTCCTTTCCTTCTCTTATTGCTGAAGCTAATATTTCTAATATAATATTGAATAGTAGTGGTGATAACAAGCATCCTTGTTTCACCTCTGATCTTATTGTGTATACCCCTAGCTTATCCTCATTGTATATAATATTTGGCAATAGTTTCAGATAAATATTGCTTATCATTCTAAGGAATAATTCATTTTTTCCTACTTTCTTTAGTGTTTTTCTTAGGAATGGGTGATATATTTTGTCAAAGGCTTTTTCAGCATCTTATTGAGATAATCATATGATTTCTATTAGATTTGTTATTGATATAGTCAATTATGCTGACAGTTTTCCTAAATTGAGCCAACCCTACATTCCTAGAATAAATCCTTCTTGGTCATAATATATTATCCTAGTGATAACTTGCTGTGTTCACTTTGTTCAGATTTTATTTAAGATTTTTGCATCCATATTCATTAGGGAAATTGGTCTATAATTTTCTTTCTCCAAATCTGGCCTCAGACACTTAATAATTGCCTAGCTGTGTGATCTCAGCCAAATTACTTAACCCCATTGCCTTAAATAATAAAAAGAGAAATATAATGTTCTGTCTCTGTATGACTCTCACTGGTTTGGGTATCAGCACCATATTGATGTCAAAAAAAGGAATTAGGTAGAATTCTGTCTTCACCTATCTTTCCGAAGAGTATATAAAGAATTGGAACCAATTGTTCCTTAAATGTTTGATAGAATTCACTCGTGAATCCATCTGGCCCTGGAGATTTTTTTCCTTAGGAACTTCATTGATAGCTTATTGGATTTCTTTTTCTGAGATAGTTATTTAGGTATTTAAAATTCTGTTTTTGTAAATATTCATCCATTTCACTTAGAATATCAAATTTATTGGCATACAGTTAGGCAAAATTGTTTGGAATTATTACTTTAATATTCTCCTTTTGTGAGTTCATCTTTTTCATTTTTCACACTAGTAATTTGATTTTCTTCTTTCTTTTTTTTAATGAAGTTAACCAAAGTTTTATTTTTTTAATTGTGGTTTTTTCTCACAAGACCAACCCTTGGTTTTATTTATTAGTTCAATAGTTTCCTTGCTTTTGGTATTATTAATTTCTCCTTTAATTTTTAGAATATCTAATTTGATATTTAATTGGAGGTTTTTAATTTGTTCTTTCTCTAATTTTTTTAGTTTCATGCTTAGTTCATTGATTTGCTCTTTATTATATTCATGTAAGCATTTAGAAATACATATATATATATCTATATATATATATATCCTAATAACTGCTTTGACTGTATCCCGTAAATTTTATTATGTTGTCTCATTATTGTCATTGTGTATGATGAAATCATTAATTCTATGTATAATTTGTTATTTGATTCACTCATTTTTAAAATGAAATTATTTAGTTTCCAATTAGTTTTAGGTCTACCTCTCCATGGCCCATTATTGCACTTGATTTTGATTGTCTTATGTTCTGAAAAGGAAGCTTGCCCTATTTCTGCCTTTCTGAATTTGATTATGAGGTTTTTATGCCCTAGTTAATGGCCAATTTTTATTGGGTGTTATTTACTTCAGGCAGTATCCCTATTCAATTTTCTCCAAAGGTCTTTCATATCTAGATTTTCTAACATTCTATTTACCTCCTTACCTTCCTTCTTTTTTATTTTATAGCCAGATTTATCTAATTCTGAGAGAGGGACATAAGGATTGCTACCCCTACCTTTTTCACTTCTTCTGAAGCATAATATATTCTGCTCCAACATTTTACTTTTACTCTGTATGCATCTCTCTGCTTCAAATTAGTTTCTTGTAAGCAGCATATTGTAGGATTCTAGTTTTAATCCCCTCAGCCATCCTCTTTTTATGGGAGAGTTCATCCCATTCACATTCAAAGTTATAATTACTAACTCTTTATGCTCTCCATGCTATCTTCCTTCTGTTTGTATTTTTCCCTTTTTTTCCCTTATCCCTATTTCCCAGTATTTTGCTTCTGAATACCACTTCCTTCAGTGTGTTGATCCCCTTATATCCAACCTCCCCTTCTTCTTTATTTTCACTTTCCCTTTGCCCCTTCTTGTTTCCTTTCCTTCTGTTAATTCTTCTTTTCCTCTCCCCTCCCCCTCCCCCCCTTAAAACTTGAAAGGTGGGGTGGCTAGGTGGTGCAGTGGATAGAGCCCTGGAGTCAGGAGTACCTGAGTTCAAATCTGACCTCAGCCACTTAATAACTACCTATCTGTGTGGCCTTGGGCAAGCCACTTAACCCATTACCTTGCAAAAAAAAGACACTAAAAAAAAACAAAAAAACATGAAAGGTAAGATAAGTTTCTAAACTTAACTGAGTGTATGTGTATTAATCCTTCTTTAAGCCAAATCTGATGAGAGTAAGATTCAGGAGGTTTCCACCTCCTCTCTTCTTCCCCTCTATTCCAATAGGTTCTTTGCTCCTCTTCATGTGATCTAATTTACCCCATTCAATCTCCTCCATCCTCCCATCTCTCTACTGTCCACCCTTTTTAAGAAGATATTATTTTTAAATCATTCTGTCAGTCATGAACAAATAATAAGTGTCAGTTTCTTCTGGCTAAGTATATTTTCTCTAATAGAGTTACAATTCTCAAGAGTTAAGAGAATCTTTCTCCCAGGTGGGGATGAGTCAGTTTCATCTTATTGGATAGCATTTTTTTCTTTTCCCTTTTTTCCCTTTTCATGTATCTCTTGAGTCTTCTCTATGAAGGCCAAATTTTCTGTTTAGCTCTGGTCTTTTCATCAGGACAAGTTGAAAGTCTCCTTTTTTTATTAAAAGTCCATTTTTTTCCCCTGGAAGAGAAGGCTCAGTTTTGCAAGACAGTGAATTCGTGATTGCATTCCAAACTCCCTTGCTCTTCTGAATATCATATTCCAGGCCCTTTGATCCCTTAATGTTGATGCAGCCAGGTCCTCTGTAATCTTTATTGTAGCTCCTTGGTATTTAAATTGTTTCTTTCTGGCTCCTTTAATCTGATAGTTCTGTAGTATGGACACAATCTTTATTGATGTTTTCATTTTGGGATCCCTTTCAAGAGGGGATCTATATATGCTTTCAATAACTATTTTGGCCTCTGGTTCCATGATATTAGGACAATTCTCCTTTACTCTATCTTGAAGTATAGAGACCAGGCTTTCTATCTCCTCAATGTTTTGAGGAAGCCCAATGATTCTTAAATTGTCTCTCTTGGATCTATTCTACAGGTCATTTCTTTTGTCAAAAGGATATTTTACATTTTCTTCTATTTTTCATTTTTTGGGGGTTTTGTTTAACAGTATTCTTGTTGTCTCATGAAGTCATTTGCTTCCACAGATTCCAACCTTTTTTTCCAATTGGTCAAATCTATTTTTGAAGGAGTTTTCTATTTTTCCAGTTGTGTTTTTTCCTTTTGCACTTGTTCAATTGTATTTTCATTTTCTTGTTGCAAGATGATAATTTTCTATTACAAAGTGTTAATTTTCTTCTGCATTGCTTTTCCCAGTTTCCAATTGATTTTTAAACTCCTTCATTATCTCTTCTAAGAAGTCTTTCTGGGCTGGAAACCAATTCATATTCTCCTCTGAAACTTTAATTCTCTCTGAGTTAGGATCCTTGTCTTCAAAATAACATTCAATGGACCGCACTTTTTGTGGGCCTTTCTTAACTTTCCTAGGATCTTGTGTTGGAGGAGGGGCTAGTTCATGGACCTTTGGTGTTGAGATCCCTAGAGGCTCTGTTCACTGGGCTTAGTGACTTCATGTTGGCTGGCCAGAAGGAGATGCCAGACACTTTCTATGGAGTGTCTTTGGCCATGATTAGTGGCCCACTCCCTAGGCCTGGGGGGGAGGTAGCATCAGAATCTGAATTATCCTCAAAGAATGTTGGATGGGCCCTCAGGCAATCTAGTTAATTTTCCTAATATTCAATCAGTATTTTGGGAGATCTGTTGCCCTCACCTGAGCCTGAGGGGAGGAGGAAGGGCTGTTACTCTGTTCTGGGAAGAGTCATTTTCTCCACAGGTATGAGGGGGAAGGGACTCAATTGGAAACACAGGCACTTCACTGAAAACAGTGAGGCTCATGGCTCTGGTCCTCCATGGGATCAATGTCTAGCCACAGCAGTGCAGCTCTCCCACCCCACACAATAAACATCTGGTACTCCCCTGAAGCCATGCTCACAACAAAGGTTTCCACCCCTGTTCTCAGGTTAGTCCCTGGACCTCACCCTGTGATGGCTCTCTATTCTCTGCCCCAACTCACCCATGCTCCTCTGGGACAGATTTTGCTATGTGATGTTCTCCTAGGTTCTTCTCTGGGTTCTGTGGATTCACATTCTGTTAAGAGGCTTGGTTCTAAGGAAAAGCCCTAACAAACTGCCTGGCTTCTCTCCATCATATTGGCTGGAACAGGAATAAATAATTCCAAATTCAGGTTACCTAAGGAAGTTTTTAGATACTGGGAGGAAAGGAAGCTTTTGGTATAGCTAGGCTAAAGCAAAGGACAAGAATTAGAGAACCAATCACTGAAAACAATAAGAAAAGATACTGAATAGAATATTTAATAACCTTTCAAAGAAAGTGATGAGGAATCCGGTCTCATACATTTAATAATTACCTAGCTGTGTGGCCTTGGGCAAGCCATTTAACCCCATTTGCCTTGCAAAAAACCTAAAAAAAGAAAAAAAAGTGATGAGGAGGCAGTTAGGTGGCTCAATGGATAGAACACCAGAGGATCCAAGATCAAATTCAGCCTCAGACACTTGATATTTACTAGTTTTGTGACCTGGGACAATTTGCTTAACCCAGTGCTTTGTCAAAAAAACAAAGAAGTAATAAAGAAAATGATGGATCTTCTATCAGTCTTGTAATAAAAGACCTACTGTAAGTAGAAAATTGAGGAATATTTTACTCGAAGTGATGGCACACTAATATAAGGTTATACAAGGAAAATAACTGATTAAGGCTTTCTTTTTCAAAAGTCCATAATCCAGTCATTGTTCTAATAGCTGTCAATAAATGAACATAGCACTGTACAATTTGTAAAATTCTTTACATATCTATTACCTCAATAATGCTTCACAAAAAGTCTGTGAGGAAGATTCTGCTATTGATTCCATTTGCAAATGAACTGAAACTAAAGAGAAATTAGGAGATTTACTCAGGTTCATATAGCTAGTATGTATATGAGGTGAGATTCAAACTTCCTGACCCAAAGGACATTTTTCTATCCACTAGTCTAAACTTTAATGTTATCTATGGATTTTAATCTTCTATAGTATTTTTTCATGACATTTAACCAATTATTTGGCAGATCAATAAGATGAAAGATATAACCATTTATATTGTATCATTAAGTTCCTTCTTCATAATGCACAAAAGACATTGGCTAGAAATGGTACCTGAAGTTTTCATCTTATTAAATATGAAATGGTTAGCCTCTCTCTTTGTTTCTAATTGTTTGGATAAATTTTTCTGTACCTTTATAATTGTTATTTTCACTATTCTGTGTCCTTTTTGTGTTTCTATATCTTTCTTTGGTAATTTATATTTCTATAACCTTTTAAGAATAAAAAAAACATTTTTCTTGCAACTACTCTGAAGGTTCAATCATATAATGTATAAATAAGGAAATTTAGTATTAAATATTGTAATTGAACCAAAACTACAATACTAGTAAAGTGTTGGAACTGAAATTGAAATAGATCTTTTTCCAAATTGACAATGATCCATTAATCACCATTCTATATTTGTATAAGATTTCCTTGTCTTGTTTTGCAAATGTTTTGTAAATACTTATATGTACTTATCTTCTGTCTCTAAAGAATGTTTATTGAGGAGAGGAATTATTTTATCTTGAATTTTATTTCATCTTTATCATCTAATATAGTATATAACACATATAAGAAATATTAATATTTATGGATTGACTGGTTGATCAATAATATAGTCATAAAATTTGTGCAAGAACTGAGATGAAATTTGGTCTCAGATATTTGCTGGACAAATAACAAACTCTTTCCACCTCATTTTACTCATGTGCAAAATAGGAATAATAAAATCTACTTTCAAAATTCCTGGTGAGGATAAAATGAGGTATTTGTAAAATGTTTAGTAAACCTTAAAAACTATAAAGATGCTAATATTACTGTTTTTGTTATTATTTATTGTTGAAATCTGACTTGGTGTAATTTCTATTCTTCTCTTTTAAGATGATCATCCTACTCTGGACTTTCACAAAGAAGCTCAAAGAGATTTGGTACTTGATGCTAAGATCTCAGATTCAATACCTGTATGAATCAGATCATTTTGCATGGTTTCACTGCCATGGACTAAAATATATATATTTGGAGCGAAAGAGAGACTATATGAATGATGCAAGTACCTCCATTATCATTAATAGAAAATCACCCCAGATCATAAGAGATTCAGTAATATAATGGATCATTAATTCAAATTGGGATTTAGCTCTGCCAGAATTCTAATACAGAATACTGCAAATGAAATAAATTCAAAATCTAAATATAGCCCAATTAAAAAAATTTAAGTCCTTTTCCCCAAATAATCATATCAATGCTTACTGAGTGATCCTCAACTCTCATACCAAATTATATCCAGCAGGTCAGTATATGACAGAAACCAGGACCAAGATTCAAGTGGATTTTTCAGTGAAAGAATGATTTGGAAGCTGTCAGAGATCCCTGAAAATCAGAATTTGAGCATAAGGAATTCAATTAGGGTAAGAAAGACAAGCAGATCATAAAGGATTATTATCCAGGTAGGAGAGTCATAAATCTATGTATTCATGCAATACAGATAAAGAGAAATCCAGAGACTGAGCAAAAACATATTAAAATCCAAGAAAAGAAAATGAACAATTGAAATGGACACTAGGAGTAAGAAAGACATTTAATACTATGTCATATTTTTCCTGGTCTCCAAGTATCCATAATGAGGGAAACAGGAGATGGAGGCAGTTTCTAATGTACACACTATGTAATCTATACATTATTCAATTAAAGCAGAGCCAGAGTTTTAGATTAATTAGTAGATAGTTATTCACTATATTGTCAATGAACAAAAACAATTATACCATGAAATTATCAGTTGAAGGAACTGCTAGTCTGGAGAAGAAAAGGTTTAGGGAAGGAGAGGATATGATTACTGTCTCAAAATGGTAAAAGGATATGAATAGGCAGTTTCCAGTTGGAAAAATTAAAGCTATTTATAAACATATGAAAAATACACTAATTATTGATCAGAGAAATACAAATTAAAATAAGTTTGAGATACCACCTCATATGTATCAGCTTGCTTATTATGATAGTAAAGGAAAATTATGAATGTTGGAAGAAATTTTTGAAAACTGGGACACTAAAGCATTTTGGTGGAAATGTAAACTGATCCAATCATTCTGGAGAATGATTGAGAACTATGCCCAAAGTGCTATCAAACTGTGAATACCCATTGATCTAGCAATATCCCCAAGAAATCATAAAAAAGAAATCAGGACCCTCACAAATATTTATGGCAGCTCTTTTAGTACTGGCAAAGAATTGGAAATTGAGGAGATGCCTAAAAATTGGAGAATGACTCACGAAATTATGATAAATGAATGCGATGGAATATGATGATTATTCTATAAGAAATCATGAAAGGGGGCAGAGCCAAGATGGCAGCAAGAAGCCAGCATTTCCCAGGAACTCCTTCTCCCCCAAAATCCAAAAGCCAACAAATTATGACTCTAGCCAAAATTTAAAGGGGCAGAACCCACAGGAAGACCAAGTGATACATTTTCCCAGTCCAAGCTAACTTAGAAGTTCTATTTAAAAGGTATGTTTCACCAGAACTGAGAGTTGGAAAATCCCCAGTCACAGCACAGCCCTGGAACAGCTTGAAGGAGTGGGGAGACAATTCTGCTATATCAGAATGAGTGTGGAATGAGGGAGCAGTGTTTGCAAAACCTGCAGCGAGAATCTGGAGAAAGCAGCCTGCACCTCCAGAGCACAGCCCACAGAAAGCAAGGGGGTCAGGGAAGACTGCAGAAATTTCTCTGCTCTCCATCTGGGTAGGAATCTGCTGTTTGCCCACACTCAGATTCAGGTTGCAGTTTGGGCTTCCATACTAAGATAGCCAAGCAGGATCCCTCCTTACAGCTCCAGGGCAGAGGGAATTGTAGTTATCTACATGTGAAAGCACAGGCAAGATAGCATAAGACCTTGGAGGAATAAAGGTCCCAGTGGGGTGCCCCCCCCAAAAAAAACCCCAAAGCCTTGTAAGTGCTGTAAATTAGACTTGGGCTAGGAAATAAATAACAACAGAAAAAGAAAAATCTAACCATAGAGGTCCTATGGAAGATCAAAATACATCGTCAGATGGCAACAAAATTGAAGCTTCCATATCCATAACCTCCAAGAGAAATAGAAAATGGGCTCAAACTATGGATGAGTTCAAAAAAGACTTTGAAAAGCAATTAAGGGAGGTGGAGGAAAAATTGGAAGGAGGAGAAATGAGAGCAATGCAGAAAAAATCATGAAAACCAAATGAACAGCTTAGTGAAAGAAATACAAAAAAATACTGAAGAAAATAATATGTTAAAAACTCGTTTAGGCCTAATTAAAAAAAAAGCAAAACAGAAGACAAATGAGGAGAAGAATGCCTTAAAAAGCAGAATTGGCCCACTGGAAAAGGAGATAAAAATGCTCTCTGAAGAAAATAATGCCTTCAAATGCAGAATGGAACTAAAGGAAGCTGATGACTTTGCAAGAAATCAGGAAGAAAGAAAACTCTTCCAAAAAAGCCCAAAATTAGAATAAAATGTGAAATATCTCATTGGAATTTTTCATTTTTCAGGGCAAAATTGCTCTGAGATCCTAGGAGCAGAGGGTAAAATAGAAATTGAGGGAATTCACCAGTCACCTCCTCCTAGAAACAAACAATTCAAATACTGAGGCTCCATAGTCAGGATTACACAGGATCTGGCAGCATCTACATTAAGGGTTGATAGGGATTGAAATATGATATTCTGGAAGGCAAAAGATCTTGGTTTACAACCAAGAATTAACTAACCAGCAAAACTGAACATCCTTTTTCAGGGGCCTTTCAATGAAACAGGTGTACCTGAATTGTTTTATTTCTGGCAGCTTTTAGTATTTTCTCTTTGACTTGGGAGTTTTGGAATTTGGCTATAATATTCCTGAAAGTTTTTCTTTTGGCATCTCTTTCAGGAGGTGATGGTGAATTTCCTCAATTTCTATTTTACTCTCTGCTTCTAGGATCACATGGCAATTTTTCTATATTATTTCTTGAAAAATGAAGTCTAGGCTCTTTTCCCGGTTGTGACTTTCAGGTAGCCCAGGAATTTATAAATTATTTCTCCTGGATCTGTTTTCAAGGTCGAATTTTTTTACAATGAGATATTTCACATTTTCTTCTAATTTTTGGCCTTTTTGGAAGACTTTTATTTCTTCCTGATTTCTCACAGCGTCATCAGCTTCCTTTAGTTCTATTCTGCATTCTTCAGAGAGTTTTTTTATGTCCTTTTCCAGCTGGCCAATTCTGCTTTTAAGGCTGAGGCTTCCCCTCATTTGCCTTTTGTTTTGCTTTTTTTCCCATTTGGCCTAAACTGGTTTTTAATATGTTATTTTCCTCAGTATTATTTTGTATTTCTTTCCACCAAACTGCTGATTTGATTTTTCAGGATTTATCTGCATCGCTCTCATTTCTCCTCCCAATTTTTCCTTCACCTCCCTTAATTGCTTTTTTATTTTAGGTTTCTTCAAGGTAAATGGGGTTAAGTGGCTTGCCCAAGGCCACACAGCTAGGTAATTATTAAGTGTCTGAGACCGGATTTGAACACAGGTACTCCTATCTCCAGGGCCAGTGCTTTATCCACTACGCCACCTAGCTTCCCCTCCTTAATTGCTTTTTAAAGTTTATTTTAAGCTCATCCATAGCCTAAGCTCACTTTCTATTTCTCTTAGAAGTTTTGGATATAGAAGCTTTGAGTTTGTTGTCTTATGAATCTTTCATGTGACCGAAGTAATTTTCTGTGGTCATATTCATCTTTTTCTTTTGTTTGTTCATTTCCTCAGCCTAAGACTAATTTACCACACTTCCAAGGCTTTAGGGTTTTTTGGGGACACCCCACTGGGACTTTTATTCCTCCAAGGTCTTATGTCTCTTGTCTGTGCTTTGATATGCAGATGACCACAGATGCTCCCCTCTGCTCTGGAGCTTTGAGCAAGATCCCTGCTTGGCTACTTAGTATGGAAGTCCAAACAGCAACCTGGATTTGAGTGTGGGCAAAAAGCAGACTCTTGCCTCAGGGAGATCAGAGAGATTTCTGCAATATCCCCCTACCCTCTTACTATTTGTAGGCTGTAGGCTGGCTTCCCCTATTCCTGCTGCAAGTTCTCACTGCAGGGCTATTATGAGGCCAGTGTTCCCACTCTCTGGTGCAGCAGAGTTCTCTCATCACCCTTTCAAGCTATTCCTGGTGATCCCTGGGCTGTGTTGTAGCCATGGCTTTTCCCCACCACCACCACCACCCCCAGTCCCAGTGAAACATACCTTTCCTGCAGAACTTCTAAATTGTCTTGGGCTAGGAAATTGTATCACTCAGTCTTTCTCTGTTTTTTCCCCTCTAAATTTTGGTTAGAGTCAAAATTTGATGGTTTTTGGAGTTTTGGGTGGGTGGTTTATCCTTTTGTTGAACAGAGTTGTAAAGTCTTTCAAAATATTCCACTCATTTCCTGAGAGATGTAATTAACTTAAAATCCAGAAAAAATATGTTTTTTAGACATGGTGAACATGGAAATTTCTTTTACCACACTATGTAGAAATATACTGATGAATTTACTTTTTGATTTTTTTATTTACTCAATGAGTAAAGGAAGTAGTGGGAGGAAAAATTATTTAAAAATACATTTATTACTTGAAAAATAAAAATAATAAACTAAAAATATAAACAACCATTTAAAAAAATTTATCACTATGAAACAGAGTTAGAGAAAAATTGCAAGGAAAAAATGTCCTACAATACTTCTCAGGGAAAGTTACTAAAAAATTCGTAAGGGATATACATGCTATGTCACATTTTAATGTATTTTATCAGCCCACTCTAAGTCTCTCAAATGGTAAAAATGCTTTTGCAGATCAAGTGTTATTAGCCTAAGCTATTTAAATAATTTTTATTAGTATGGTGCCAAAATAGAAAGTTTTACCTGGGATTTATCATGCAAATTTTATAGCAGCAGATTTACATTCTACTAAAAAAAAGAGGCAAAGGTGAAATCACAGCTATAATGATTTACTTTTAAACTTTGTAATATAATTCCTGCTACAGAATTGGTGTTCATCACTGTCATCTTAATTTAAAACTTTCCTGATGGTTCAGTTCTTTCCTGAAAGCACAAGACAAGATAACCTCTGATAAAGGTACCTGTCAAACTATTTCTGAACTCTCCAGATTTCTCAAAAGTCTGATGCTCTAACCAGAAGTTTTCCATGTCTTTCTAGCAAGTAATTTAGGGAAGCAGAAAGACTTTGATAGGAGTTTTCCCTGAGAGAAGACTAAGAGTCATTGTCACTTCTTTAGAGTGTATCACTTTACAATAAAAAAAGGAATTATCCCAGAAACCATCTTTAATGGTCAGAGAGAGAAATGTCTTTAGCAAAGGCATAGCATGTGAACCCTGGTTGTCTCCTGGGAAACTAGTTCAATGTTCTTTCTTGAGTAGTCTCCAGATGTTTCAGCAGGAGCTACTCTATGATTGCAGATTACAGGGGAGAGGCAATTAGAAAAAGGAATTTAAGATGTTAGAACATTAACTGGGCCATCAGGGTTTAAGAAAATTGGAAGGGGCTCATGGCAGACAGTCAGCCATGTGTGCAGTTTCCTCATTCTTCCTTAACTGAATGAAATGAAGAAAACCAGAGAGGGAATCTAACAGACAGTAGCTAGAATTGGTTTTCCTGGAGCCCATCATGAAATCAAGTGCTTGCCATCATTTTGACGCAGATCCAAAAAGCCGTTATCCACTCCCACTCCCACCATCATCATCTTCCTCAATTTAAAAAAGAAAATAATTTATAGGATGACTCAAAAAGAGAATATTTCAAGCTACCTTATCAACACAAAGAATTTTAAATATTTTTAGTCAGTCTCATTTACCTTCAGGATTACATAGAGAATTAATTATTTAAGCATTTACTATGTCCTTGGCATTATTTTGAGGAAGAAGCCCAAAGAGGACTAAGAAACTTTGAAAAAATTGAAAAGTTGCAAGAGATTTTGGAAGCCACTGAGTTCAATCTGTACCTGGAAAATATTTTCAGCATTAAATTCCCAGTGAAATTTCTTGGTGAAAAGAATACTACATGGGATTAGAAGTCAGAAAATCTTACCTCAGGCAAATCATTTAAATTTGCTCTGCCTCAGCTGACCTCTTCAAATTTAGGATGAGGTTGATTGGACTAGATGGCCTCTACAGGTCCAGTGAATTAATATCCTCAAGCAAGAATGTTTTGCAACAGTTGCCACCCATCCTAAGGGATCATCTTATTTCATCCATCTTATTGCCTTCAACTATAGCTACACTTAGTCAATTTAGGCAATTCTTTTCTATTTTTGAAAAACCTAAAGAAAGAAAATAGCCATGATATTTAGGTAAGAACACCAGATTTAGAGCTGAAGATCTGGATTTGTTATATGTTTTTTGACTAAGTCACTTCCATCAACTAGGTCTAAGCTTCCTGAATTCTAGCTATTAGCATATAGGATCATAGAAATATCCTTTGAGACAAATTCATCAAAACCTTTTCCCCATTTCACTGAAGAAGAGACTTAAGACTGGTGGAAGGGAAATGTTTGGCATCACACACATAGTTAATAGATGAGTTAAGATTTAAATCCAGGTAATCTGAGGTCAGATCTAGGGTCCTTACCACTGTAACACACATGACATCAATGATGACTACTTTGAAATCAATACTTAAGTTGTTTCATCATAATGTGATTTTTTAAAAATTTTAATTTAATTTCCAAATGCAAAGGTACTTTTCAGCATTCATCCATTCAAAAGTTCATGAGTTCCACATTTTTCTATCACCCTTCATTCCTTCTCCCCTCCCCATAGTAGTGACCATTTTGTTAAAACTTGTACAAATAAGTCTTTTGGGGATGGGAAATTGTGAGGTAATGAGATTAAGTGATTTGTCCTAAGTCTCACAGCTAGTAAGTATCAAATATCTGAGGTCAGATTTTAACTCAAGTACTCCTTACTCCAGGACCAGCACCCTATCCACTGTGCCACCTAGCTGCCTAATGTTTCATACATGAGATGGCACTCTCAACTTTTGATGCTCTTAGTTTCCATGTCATTTCACTAGGCACGGAAGTCAAAGTTTACTGATCAAACTTTATAAGAAACAGTGATAGTAAAAAGTAATATATCTAATTTTTTTGCAGTTTACAACATGTATAAATAGTACTAGAGGAAGATGCATAATGATTCACGATTTATTCTTTCCCCTAATTAAAAGATCAGTCTGAACTTTGCCCTAGCTATCAGCAGCATAGAGATTGCTAAACTTGAAAAAATTTCCATGTCAAAACACATTGAGATAGTTTTCAGTTATTGTCACATATACTACTTTTCATCATTCTTTCTTTAAAAAAGTATTGTGATATATAGATATGAAGTTTTTTATGAATCTGTAAGCCTCTTTCTTTTCTTGACCACCACTATTCTCTTAAATATGGCTTTAATTATTGTTTCCGGTGTTCACCTTATATCCGAGAAACCAAATCCAGCTTAATTTAGAGAATCTTGTTAAGCTTTCCAAAGAATCTCTCTGCATCTCCATCTTCTGAAATAGATATCTTTGGATTACATTCTGAAGAATGATAATCATTTGATCACTACAAGACATGATGAACAAGGCTTCTATGGGAAAAAAATCTATTCAGCATAGTGCCAGACATATTATGACCCACTATGTAAATGCTAGCTAAACTGCTAATGATTGATGATGGTGAGGATGATGATGATGATGATGGTGATGATGGTGATGATAATGATTATTGTTTCCTTTTAGTGTACACAGAAACCAAATCTGTTAACTGCTTTATTCACTTCCCTTGGGAAACTTGTGTCTGCCTCCAATTTTTCATAATAGCATATAGGCCATGACAACAGAGATATTTTCTGGCACACACCATCATGTTTTAAAGGATTTTTGTATCTTCCTGATGACAGATTGTGTTGAGGACTAACAGAGAATTATAAAGAAGTGCATCTCCATAAGGTTGCACACTGATTTTTATTGGTCATAAAACAAGTACATCAATATTTCAAGAATCTAACCATAGTTCCAAAAGACTGTGATGAAACATGCTATCCTCCTCCTAAAAGAAAGGTAATGGATTCAGTGTACAAACTGAGACATTTTGGGTGCTTGTCTCATATGGGAATTTGTTTTACTTGACTATTCATATCTCTTACAAAGAATTTACCTTTATTTTCCTTTATTACCAATAGATACATGGAAAGAAAAGAAAAGAAATTTTTGTTAATTAAAAATAAGACTGAAAAGACAAACATGAGTTAATAATACAAATAAATTTCCTTAAACACTAAAAAAAAGTCAAGGATCTTCAATTTCATCAGTGGATCACCAATGAGGATTACAATTCATTTATAAACCAGTATTTATTTCTCTTGAACTTAGAGAGGTTAGTAACTTTCAAAGTCAACTGTAACTGCCAAACTGCCAATAAGTTGTAAGAGTAGGATGAAATTAATAAAAATTTAAATGTGCCTCAGTCTTCTGTTTCCTAGAGGAATTAAAGTGATTGATGGTGGCATATTTCCAGAAATGAGTACAGATGATAAAAACAACTTAATTCTTTTTATCATCTATGAAGAATAATTTTAATATTAGTATAGTTAAAATTTGATCCTGGTCCAAAGACCAAGAAGTTGACACAGTTGAACTCAATCATATTCACATGAAACAATACCATAAAAATTATAATTATTATTATTATTACATAAATTTTATAGGCTTTCATCAGTTGATTTCTGTCTTTTTTCATTAATAACTATAACACAGAAGGTGATAAGTTTATCCAGACACAAAAATGGGAAAATTATCTTAATTTTGTAATTCTATTCATTGTAGTCCCCTCAATTCTATTGCTGGGTTAAAAATTGCCTTTTGGATTTAGCTCTGACAAATGTTGATGAAATATTGGAACATTTGGGTCATTGGAAATTACCTAATGTCATTTTCCAAACCACTTTTAAGTGAAGCACAGACCTCATCTTTGCAAATAATGTTGTCACACACTTCACTTGCTTAACTTCTGACGAATTTTGGGCCCCTTCCTATGTTACTACCTGACTGTATGGTGGCATACTCTTCAACCAAAATAAAACTAAACCCAGTTTATTTGACTTAGGGAAACTCATAGAGAAAAGATAATTGATTAGCCCTCTTTCCTCTCCTTTATTCTCTTTTTTTCTTTACCATAATACTCTCCTTTGATCTAGAGACAAATATTACTGTGGGTTTCTCTCACCTGTGCTAACATTCATGAATAACCTTCATTATGCACCAAATTTCCCAAAACACAATATTTTGACCCATCCCCTACTTTCATTCTCCTAATAGAGAATTTGTATTTGTATCTGTGGTGATGATGATGATGATGATGATGACAATGATGATGGTGATGGTGATAAGGATGAGAATGATGACTAAATGGTACATGGTAAGAAAAATTTTATACATTTTTATGAATTATAAACATTTAATTTCTAACAAAATTGAAAGAAAAAAGCAAAAAAGTCATTTGCCAAATAAAAACAATATTTATATAAGCTATCTGCAATTGTCTCAAAATAATATGTGTATTTGCTATTTGCTCTATCTCAAAATAATATGTGCATTAAATATGAATGAAATTGACCTTTTGGGGGGCAGCTAGGTAGTGTAGTGGATAAAGCACCAGCCCTGTAGTCAGGAGTACCTGGGTTCAAATTTGGTCTCAGACACTTAATAATTACCTAGCTGTGTGGCCTTGGGCAAGCCACTTAACCTCATTACCTAGCAAAAACCTAAAAAACAAAATTGACCTTTTTAGTTTCATTTGATTACAACAACAAACTACACATTTGATGTTCAGGCTGATTAGATCATTGTTAATATAGCATATTTCACATGTTTATGAAATTGAAGCAAATATTGCCTGATCTGTATGCTTAGAACTATATGTAACCTCTACTTGGTGTATACCCTGAACCATACCCACCTACAACTAGTAGTCAAAATGTATTTGCAGGGCAGCTAGGCGGCACAGTGAAAAAAGCACCAGCCTGAAAGTCAGGAAGACCTGAGTTCAAATCTGGTCTTAGACACTTAATGATTGTCTAGCTGTGTGACTCTGGCAAATCACTTAACACCATTGCCTTAAATAAATTTTTTTTAAAAATGTATTTACTAGCTCTCTTGAGTTATTGACCTCAACCTACCCACACTATGCCCCTATCACATGTACTTACCTATCCTAGTTAATTCAGTTTATCCCCTTCTGCCTATCCAGAACCTAGTGCTGACTATCATGATTCTACTTTTATTCTATTGATTAGGGCCTAGTGCATCATGAGAGAAAGTCTTATCAGTACCTGAGATGGTTTCATTGTGATAGATATTCTTCCAATAGAGCTTGAACTTCACTTTATATAAATAAGCTCTCTGCTTTGTTTCTTATGATTATTGATAAATCAC
Organism: Macrotis lagotis; assembly: GCF_037893015.1. Taxonomy (NCBI): domain Eukaryota; kingdom Metazoa; phylum Chordata; class Mammalia; order Peramelemorphia; family Peramelidae; genus Macrotis; species Macrotis lagotis. Next base: position 97,954,641 of record NC_133659.1, read on the forward strand.
AAAGAAGAATAAGATTGGATATGAATTATGAGGATATGAATATTGGAATACATTTAGATTTCAGAATTCTTAACCATGAAGTTATTATTTGATGTTCAATTAATACGTTATCTTAGATTGACTTTTACGGAAAAAAGGACAGGTTCTCTCCTATATTTAATCCTAATATCTCTTTCTCAAGACTATCTTTTCCCATGGATACCATAATATTATACTATATTAATTTTCTTCCCCATTTCTGACTTCATTTATTCATTTTCAGACCTCTTTTCTCCAGGGAGGTCTCATCTCCATTTGACATTATGAGTAATACTTTGCATTAACAGTCACAGATTTTTCCTCTACTGCCTTTTTTTTCCTTCTCCTTCTCTCTCCCCTATTGTCCTCCTCCCCTTCTTTCTTCTTCTTCTTCTCCTTCTCCTCCTCCTCTTCCTCCTCCTCCTTCTTTTCTTCTGATTATATTTCTTTACTTTTCCTTCTTCCTCATCTCCCTCTTCTTTCCCTTCTTCTTCTTCTTCTCCCAGCAATCATTTTCATATCTTTAAGCATATTTCCTTTTACGGAAGATTCCCAATCTTATATCCCCCATGCCAACCTTTTCTTCCTGAAATCTAGTCCCCTATTTCCAACCACTTGTTGAATGCAATGAACTAAATGACAAACTCTCATCTCAAACTCTACTTGTCTTTAACTGACTCCATGATCTATTTTCTAAACCTGTTCTTCCTCTTAATATTCCCATTTCTGAGAATGATACCATCATTTGTTCAGTCATTCAGTCTCCATATCGCATATTGTTGACTCTTTTCTCTCTTATTGCCTATACTTATCATGACCAGTTATATCTACATTTAACATATTTCTCTTATTTATCTTGTTACCTGTCACCTCCACTCTTAATAAATACAAGTTCAAGAAAGGTTGACTAGAAAATAAAAAACCTGTACAATTACCTCAATGAGTCAATGGTGTTATATGACAACAAAAAAACAAATATGATTTTGGATTTAGTTAAGAAATATATAATATCCAATCTGAGGAGATGATAAGCCTTACTGTGTATTATATGTCCTTCAGATTATTTGTTAATATTGTGTTGAGTTCTTGGAACTTCATTTTTAGAAATTCATTAACATATTTCCAAATGCATAAAGAAGAGCAATGGAAGTGGTGAAGGACCTAAAGAATTTGCAAGATGAAAATCATTTGAAGAAACTTAAGTTAACTAATCTAGAGAAGACTAGGTAAGGAAGTTGAAACATGATAACTATCTTCAAGTACTTCAAGGTAATTCTTTGGGAGAGAAATGGCATAATATTTGATCCCATAGAACAAAACCAAAAGCATTAGATAGGAATTTCAAACAGGCAGATGAGGGCTTAAGGTAAGGAAACTTCCAATAAGAGTTCTCTAAAAGTAAAAAAGGGCTTGGGTGGTTGAGGGTTCCTCTTCATTCAAAATTATTAAATAAAGGTTTAACATTCACTGGTTATTTGGGATAAAAGTATTTCTTGTTTAGAAATGAGTTAAACTAAATTCTTTCTGGGTCCCCCTCCAACTATGAAGTTTTAATTATAATTCTGTGAAATTCCTCCAATGGAAAATTAATGGTTAAACTTTGGTGGCACATATATCTTTTTGCTTCTACTTCAATGATTTTGATCTTTCTAAAGTTTCTGATTCATGAAATGGGAATGCGGATTCAGACAAAGAAAGAGATAGAAGTGTAAAAACTTTTGTGGGAAAAGCTCAGTATGATGTTTCACAATATATTAGAGTGTTAAACAAACCAGACAAGCATGAATTTAATAGATTATTCTAGTTAAATAAAAATGAGCAATAGTAACAAACTTGGTATGTATCTGAAATTCAATAGATGTAACACATTGGGTTTTAGTAGATCATTTGAAACACTGCCTTATAAACCCTTCCAAGAAAACATTTTTAAATTGGCTTAGATAGACTGGGTTGTATAGATGAAAATGGGTTTACAGATTACAAACAGAGCATGATGATAAATGGTAATGTAGTGAGCTCAGATAAGTTGTTTAGTGAGCTGGCCAAGAGGCTGGCAATGATTCTGGTTTTATGTAACTTCTTAATTAATTATTTGGAAGGAGGAGTAAACAATTTATAGATTGATTTGCAAGATGGCACTAACTTGAGAGATGCAACAAAACTGATTAACAGTGGGAAATAAAACATACAAGGATCCAGAATATTTAGATATATTGATGCTGGAATAATAACTCATAGTTATATAGTACTTCAAGTTTTACAAAATGCTTCCCTCCCAACACCTCTGTGAGGTAGAGAGTTCAAATACTAGGAATCTCAAAAAGTCTTGGCATATTCTTAAGCCATTAAAATTTAAAGAGACACACTAAAATATTTTTTAATCCCCTGAATTGCTCTCCCCATTTTAACCATTTTTAAAAAATCAGAAATACTGAGAGGTGTCAGAGCTGGGATTTTAACCTATACCTTCTATCTCCAAATTCATATACTGCTAGATGATTTAACTACTAAAAAATTAAATTTCAATTAGAAAAGTTATAATATATCTTAGAAAACTAATCCTAAATGTAATTATCCTCTAAAGAAGGAGTAAATAGAGAATATTTAAAAAGTAAGTAGTAAACCACAAATTAAAGCCAGAATTGCATACTTGGAGAGTTGGAAGGGATTTCAGCTACTATATAGTCAAAGATATATTTGAAAAAGAATTACACTGTATACTTATATACCATGTAGTCATCTACTCTCTGTGTATAGATTTATAGCAACCAGTCAATAGATATTTATTAACTGCCAACTATGTGCCAAACACTGAGATAAATGCTGATGACATAAGGAAAAGCATAAGATAGTCCTTGTTCTTAAGAAATTCATAATCTAAAAGAGGAAAGAACATGTAAACAACTATATATGAACAAGCAATATACAGGGTAAATTGGAAATAATCAATAGAGGAGAAGAAGCACTAGAATTATAAAATATTAGGAAAGGAATAAATTGGAGAAAATCTCCAAAGAAAGACACTAACTTTAAAAAGATTAGGGAAGGGTTTCTATAATAGATAAGATTTTAGTTGAGATTTAATTGATGGAAGCCAGTAGGCAAAAATGAGGAGTGAGAGCATCCCAAGGAAGGTATGCAGACTAAATGCTAGAATCTGAGAGATGGAGTATCCTGTTCAAGGAACAGTAAAAAGACAAGTATCATGGGATTTCAGGGTTGTTTGTTGTTGTTGTTGTTATTGTTATCATTATCATCATCATCATCATTATCCAGGATTTATTTGGTTAAATTCAGAAACCGTAAAACTAAAGCCAACTCAATCATTTCTCTATCTTTGGAAAGTCTGCATATAATACACCAGCAAGAATCCTGGTAGCTGAAAAACAAAAATCTAATTATAAATATGTGAGAGGCCTCATGGTCCCTACCTTATTCAATAAGATCCGGTAGTTCCATAATACTTCCAGAATCAAACAAATCCTTTGGCTCTCAAAGCCTCATAACCTCTTCCCTTCCACTGTCCTCTTTTCTTACACATCATTTCCATCAAGTTATTCTATAGTCTAGTGACTCTGATCTATCTGTCTTCCTTACACCAGTAACTCTATTCTATCTTCCTCACACCAGACACCCCAGATCTAGCATTCTTCTTCTATATCCTGGTTTCCCTGACTTTCTTCAAGTCTCTGCTGTGATCTTGTGTTCTACAAGAAACCTTTCATAGTCCCTTATAAACATGGTGTCTTTCCTCTGAAAATTTCTCCAATTTCTTCTGTGTCTATCTTTTCTGTATATAACTGTTTACACATTGTCTTCCCCTACACTCAATATAGCGCCTAGTGCCTAGGAGGCGAATTCTTGTTGACAGGATGACTGTTGGCTAAAATGAAGGGCTTAAGTTCAAGAAGACCCTGACATATAATAGAAAAAATAGCTAGTATTTCTTTTGCATTTTAAGATTTTCAAAGCCCTTTACATGTATTATCTCACAACAATCACATGAGATTGAGATTATTTTCCCTATTTTTAGAGAGATTAGGTGACTTGTCTAGTATCATAGAGTTAAGAAAATGTCTGAGGTAGGATTCAACTCATATCTTCCTAATTGCATGTCTAGGACTCTTTCTACCATGTCACCTAGGGGCCTTGTAAATATTTATGTATATGTATACATATAGATGTTTGTATATAGATATGTAAACATATATATTTCATCATTTATAATAGATTTATATAATATAGTTTATTTAGTAACTTTTGGTTGTGTCCAACTCTTTCTGTCCCCATTTAGTGTTCTTGGCAAAGGTATTGGAGTGGGTTGTCATCTCCTTCTCTAGCTCACTTTATAGATGAGCAAACTGAGGCAAAAAAGATTAAATGGCTTTCCCAGGGTCACAGATCTGGCAAGTGTCTGAGACCAGATTTGAATTCAGGAAGAGGAGTCTACCTGTCTCCAGATCAGATCCTCTACTCACTCCACCACATAGTTAACCTATATATAACATCTACTTTTCTATATATCTTATTTACAGGATAAAAAGCATGCCTACTTGGCCTTCTATGTCAAAACTATAATGTTTCTCCTCCAATTCTTCAAGAATTCATAGTGCAACCTTTCAAACTATCAAAATTTTAAGAATCTAACCTACCAGGTAAGTAAAACTGCAGTGGATAGAATGTTGGGCCAAGAGTCAGGAAGACACAACTTCCTTAATTTAAATATGAACACAGACACCAGCTATATGACTCTGAGCAAACCATATAATCCTGCTTGCCTCAGTTTCCTTATCTGCAAAATGAGCTGGAGAAAGTAAGAGTAACCATTCCAGTATCTCCATCAAGAAAATCCCAGATAGGATCACAGAAAGTCAGATATAACTGAAAAATGACAACAATAAAAATGACAGTTTTAGAACTATAATATAACTTAGAGATACTCTACTCTGACCTCATTTTACAAATGAAGAAACTGAGACCTTAAAAAGATAAGATAAATGCTAAAGCAATATTTCACATATGCCTTCTCCCTTTGGTCTTCTTGGACCCTGCATACTCACCCAGGAAATAACTCCCCCAAAGAAACTAGAAGAAATTCAGAAATAATTAATATAGAGTTATCGGAAATAGACTCTGTTCTTGCAGCCTCTATTTCAGCCAGAAAATTACAATCATATTCCTTTGTAGAGAACTAGAATTTCCCTGGATCTATCCCCAAAGGTTCTATTGCTGAAGTCAGGGTTTCAATCCTGCATTTTCTCTGACCCTCATCAGTTTAATCAGTCTCAGTCGCTCTCACCTAACCCTTGACTCTTTGTTATAGTTATCTCACTCTGTAAGCACTTACTCCAGTCATATCACAAAACTATCCCTCTTTTTGTATTCTCTCTAACAATTCTCCAAAATACTCATTCAAATCGAAACTTTTCTCCCAGATTGATATATAAACTTTCCCTCTACCAAACACCAGCAGTGAAGTTGGGATCATGCTTTCATAAATAAAGCCTTCCTGCATGTCCTTGAAGCCTAGGGAGCAGCTCTCTCTCCTCTCAGCATTTCTGAATTCCTGACAAAATGAAGTCAATTTCCTTTCCTCTAGTCCATCTCTTGAATACTTGAAAAAAAGTTTTTACTGAAGTAACCAGTTTTAATATCACAATCACTGGTTGATCCATTGAATTTTCCCCTGAAACAAAGAAAAACAGCTGAATCAAACAAGGCAGGCAGACCATGTGTGACAAGTGTATGCCACATACCAACACCTAGATTCTTCCACCTTTCTACTTAGAGAAGCAAACTTGATTTGCTTTTCTATTCTCTGGGATCAAGTTTGGCCATTTCAATGAATCAGTTTGAATGTCTTTTAATGTTGTTTTCATTTACATTACTATAGTCATTGTGTATATAGTTCTACTGGTTCTGCTCATTTCACTCAGCACCAGCAGTTCTTATGATTTCCTTAAAGAAGCTAAAAACCTCATTGCCTCTAGGATAAGGTGCAAACTCCTTAGCCTAGTATTTAAATTTCTCCACAATCTGGTTCCCACTTAATTCTCCAGTCTCATTTCACATTAAATGTTTTATATGCTCTACCTTTCTCATAAACTGAACTACAAGCTGCTGCCTGAACTTCATAATTTTTCCCCTGCTTCCTCTGCACAATCTGCCTCCCTCCCCTCCCTAGAATGTAGTCCCATTTATCCTTCTCCAATTTTTTTTTTATTTGCTTTCACTACTTAACTAAAGGACTCTCTCCTATATGAAATTTTCCCTCATCTCTACTCTTGGCTTCCCTTTATAGTTGTTGTTCTATCATTTCAAATGTGTGATTCTCTGTGGCTCCATCTGAGGTTTTCTTAGCAAAGAAGCTATAGTGGTATGCCATTGCCTCTCCAGTTCATTTGATGGATCAGGAATTAAGGCAGAGTAACGTGACTTGCCCAGGGTCACACAGTTGGTAAGTGTCTGAGGCCAAATTTGAACTTATACAAATGAGTCTTCCTGACTCTAGGTCTGGCACTCTATCTACTGTGTCACCTAGCTGCTCATTTTCCCTCCCCACTGATAGATGATGTCTCCCTCAGATTATTTTATACTGATGCATTTATGATCATATTATATCTTCTCTCCTTCAGTAAATACTGTGATGAGAGCAGGGATTGACTCGGCTTTGTCCTTATATCACAAACATCTTATATAATATTGTATACATGATAAGTATTTAGATATTTGCTAAATTGGATTAAATTATATTATATATTAATCCATCAATCCAAAAGTATTAAGTGCCTAATATGTTCCATAGCTAGTAACTGGGAATACAAGTACAATAAGCAAAATCATCCCTACTTATGGTGAGGTTACATTCTGGTAGAGGAGACAAATATGTATAAAATGTTTGCAGCATATATATATATATATATATATATATACATATACAAAGTTAAAAAATACAGATATAAATGAAATAGTAAAAAAAAAATAAGATAGTTTGAGAGTGTGAAGGGCAAAACTGCTGACTTTTCAGAAACATAGTGCTAAATTGGTCTAAGCCATAGGGCTCAGTTTCTATTTCTCAAGAATCAGATGAGCATGAGAACCTGGATCTCTGGCTAGAAAAATTATGTCACCCTAACCATATAAGATGTAAACAATGACAGACCCTCCTGGGAAAGCTTAGGTACACCTCCCTTCTCTTTGGACCATCAGGTTTGACCAATTGTTGTAAAGGTCGGCAGAAAAGAGGAGAGGAAGGGGGTTGTGGTTTTTGTGGGGTTTTTTTAACTCTGCTTCAGCTTCTATAATTCTGCTTTTCTTGCTCTCTCTCTCTCTCTCTTTCATAGAGAGTTAGGAACTGCCCCGCTTGTTATAAGAACTGAACTAAATTTTAACTCCTTGCTGCCACTTTGAGAGGACTCTGAGCAGTCATTTTGGATTAGGGTTTCAAACAAAAGGAAGGAAACTAACAGTTGAAGAGAACTGGAAAAGTTTCATGCAGATGATGATATCTGGGCTACTTCTTACAGGAAGTAAGGCATAGGTAAGGAAGGAGGACATCAAACCCTCTTTGAGGAGCTATGGAGATGAATTCTAGTGTGTGTAAAACAGAGAGCAGACCATGTTGGTACTATCAGAGTTTTGGGAGGAAGCAATGCTCAGTGGGGCTGAAATAATAAGCTCAGGTCAAGTTGTGTAGGATTTGAAAAACCAAAAAAAGTATACTTTCTTAAAAACAATGGGAAAGACTTTGGAAATTAAGGAGGAGGGGAATCACATCCTCTGAAGTGCCCTAGAGGAAAATGATTTTGGCAATAGTAAAAGGCAGGATAGACAGGAGTGGGGAGAGGCTCAAGACAAAGATATAAATTAGTAATCTAGGTGGTAGATCTATGAACAGAAAAGAGATAAAGAAGTGAAAGATGTTATGAATGTACAGTAAAATTTAATACAAATTAAATATATGGTGTAAGGGAGAGTAGGGAGTACAGAATAATGCTGAGATTATTAATGAGAGGCATTGAGAGGACCTTTTCACCTCATACTTGAACTATCACAATAGCCTGCTAGTGGATATATCTACATCAAGACTCTCCCTGCTCTAGTCCATCCTCCATTCAGCCAAAAAAAGTAATTTTACTAAAGTACTGGTCTAACCATTTAACACCTCCAAAACACATTTAACAAATTCAAATGGCCCCCTATCACTTCCATGATGGCATTCAAAGTTCTTCATGACCTAGACTCCATCACCATCTTTCCAATCTTCATAAACTTATTCCCTTCCATTTATTCTTCAATCCATTGACCTTGGTTTTTTTGCTGCTTCACAAAAGACATAACATCTTTGGGCTCCAGGCATTTTCTCTGAATTTCCCTCGGAATTATAACATTCTCCTTCCTCATCTCTGCCTCCCAGCTTCGCTTAAGTTCCAACAAAAATCTTACCTTCTGTAGCTGCTGGCTATGAGGTATCATTTATTCAGATCTGGGAAAGCAAGGGTGGAAAGAAAATAAAAAATTATTAAAAGAAGTCACAACACATAAGAAAATGGTAGGTACGGAGAGACAGAGACAAAAGAACAGTCAAGGAGAGCTAACTGGGCCAGGGAGTCAGAGAAGACTGGCTCTGAGCAGAGGACCCACCCAGATTTTTATAGTCTTGTCCTTATCCTGAGGGTAAAAGGTGGATTCCCTTCCCCCTTGACCATGAATTAGATAGAGGGTTGAAGCCTAAGGAGGTCAGGATGCAAATTTTACATTAATGTACAATGAAACAATGGTAGTCGATTTACATCCCAAAAAGTAGGGGAACCTCCACCCAATTTAACAAGATTTAGCAGCCTTTAAGATTACAAATTTTGTTTCTGTGACATTCATAATTCTCTACATCTTGTCAATTTACATCTCAAGAGCAGGAAACCACCCAATTTAACAAGATTCAACAGTCTTTAAGATTACAAATTTTCTTTCTAGTTCAGAATTTTCTTCATCTTTCCCTGCATCACTTCTACAGGAAGCTTTTCCCAAACCCTCTTAATTCTAATATCTTTCCTCTTTCAATTATTTCCTATTTATCCTGTATATGGAGTATATCTACATATTTGCATACTTGTCTCCCCCATTATTCTGTAAGCTCCTTGAGGACAGAGACTATCTTTTGCATCCTTTTTGCCCATACTTAGTATAGTGCTTGGGACAGAATAAATGCCTAATAAATATTTATTGACTGATGGACTGACAGATCAACTTTTCAACAAACTTTTGCCAAGCAGAGAGATATAATAGCCATGGGCAGTGCTATTATAGAATATATCCATAAAATCTTTGGGGTAAAAACCAACAAACATATTGAAGAAGAAAGAGTACAATTTAGCCCTTTTTTCCTCAACTACTCAACAAAGACCAAGAAATCTAAGTAAAAGTCAAAGTGGGTCCTTTTTTCCAACCTGGGTCAGCCCAGAGAGGCAACCAAAGTCCAACAGACACAGGGAGGATGAGAAAGCTGGTATATAACCTTCCAGCATGGGAAAGGGCTTAGGAATAGCAGGATTAAGTTAGAAACTACATCTCTTCAAATTCAAACCAGGATTGCACAGTCTTCAAGCATGACACAGACCTTTGGACAGTAGCTTCATAGTATAGGGAGTATGGACTAGAAGCAAACTATAGCTGTTTCGCTCCGAGCCTGGGTTGGGAAATGGAATGGAGAATGGTGGCCAGGGTCAAGCCTATACTCCTGTTGCTCTGACCCTTCAGTACCTTTCAGTTAGTTGATAGAGACTAGAGTAAGAGTTATCTACTAGAGTTTGGATCAAAGCAACTCTACAGCTGAATTGCCTGTTCTTGAACCTGTTTTGGAAGCCTGGAAAGTTTGAACCAGATAGCTAGAGATGAAACTTTGCTTTGAACCAAACAGCTTAAGGCACTAAAGTTGTTCAGCTCACTGAATTGAGTTGCCCCCTGAGATCCTTAAATAACACAACATTCAATACTTAGAATAAGCCAAGACAGGGTATTAGAAATCAGGACTAATAGAGCCCCCAAAATTCCCTCAAGTAGTATTTTAAGGCTGGACATGCAATAATGTCCCAATTTAGGCAGAACACTGAAGTCACAAACCATGGGGGGAAATAACTCTATAACATTTGGAAATAAAACCTTAAATAAAAGCACAGATTGACCACAAAGTCAATAAGAATCCCAGAAGAAAGGAAGTAAGAGTTTTCTTCATGCAGCAATCAGATAGCTCAAATCATAGCCAACCCTTCCAAAAGTTGAAAACTGATGAATGCCCAGACTCCTTGACAACAGCCTTGCCCAAGACACAGCAAGAAACAAGACCAAAGAAATGATCAGATATTTTTGTGCCTGAGCCAAGGTAATGTAATTTCCAGGAACTTCAGTGACCGGACAACCCACAGAAGAGATGCAGAAGAAAAAAGAGTCAGGTCAGAATTGAGAAGCAAAACATTTGAGTTCTCTAAGGACACCTGTTACCAACATCATCAAGAACAATTGAGTGGAGCATCTGTCAGGCTCACAAAATAGACATCCCAAGAATCTCACTTTAATTTGTCCAGGACAAAGGAAGGTTAAATATGCCCATATACACAAAGGGTATAGAAAATAAATGCACTGAGTTCAACAAGGAAAGAGAAAAGAACAAAGAGAGGAGAGGAGAGAGGAAAGTTTAAAAGGAATGAAGGACAATTAAAGGAGGAGCAGTCATAAGCAAAAGAAATTTTAACATAAGAGGATGGAAAGTGAAGGGATAAAAGAATTTAAAAATCAAGAAATAAATAGTAAAAACAAAAAACAAAACAAAATGAAGGATGGGACAACTGAGAGAAAAGAGGGGAAATGGAGAAGAAACAGATTGCTTTCAATTATAGATCATTAGTATTAAGCAAGGATGAGTATAAGTATGACTTAAATAATATCCTTTTTGAATATGAAATGGAGGTGATGAATAGTATTAAGGGATTAGATCTGATCGATTGAGTTACTGAAAAAACTATAGTTAAAGGTTCACAATATTACAGAATACAGCAACCAAAATAATTTCCAAAGAACAAAAAAACAAAGTAGCTGTCTGAAAGACCTTACAAATAGGTAGAGAAAGAAGGAAAGCAAAAGAGAAAGGAGAAAGGGAAAGACATACTCAACTGGATTTAGAATTCTGGAATACAGATAAAAAAATTCTCTTATATGAACAGTGCAAAGAAATAGAAGAAAACCATTGACTGGACAAGGCAAGAGATCTCTTCAATAAACTTAGAGATATCAAGAGACCATTTCATACAAAAATGAGTATGATAAAGACAAAAATAGTAGGGACTTAACAGAACTAGAGGAGATTAAGAAAATGTGGCAAGACTAGACAATGTATATGAGAATTATCAACAAAAACCACATTGGTCACTACTGATCTGGAGCCAGACATCCTGGAGAAGTTAAGTAGACTTTAGGAAGCACTGCTAACAATAAACATAGTGGATTGATAGTATCAAAATTGAGTTATTTAAAATTTGAAAAACATGTGTGCCTAAAGGGCTGTTATTAATATGCCAACAAATTTGGAAAAACTCAGCAAGGGCCACTAGATTTTAAATGACCAGTTTATATCTCAGTCCTAAAGATGAACAATACCAAGGAATTATTCAAATTACCAACAATTGAACTCATTTCAGACACTAGAAAGGTTATACTTAAAATTCTTTGAGCTGACCTTCAGCAATATGTGAACCAAGAATTACCAAGAAAGAAGACTGGTTTTCAAAGAAGTAGAAGAACTAGAGACCAAATTGTCAACATTCACTAGATGATGGAGGAAACAAGGGGATTCCAGAAAAACATCAACTTCTGCTCCATTGACTATACTAAACACTTTGACTATGTGGATCCCCCCAAAATGTTAAGTTCTCAAAGAGATGAGACCAGATCATCTCCTGTGGAACCAAAAAACAACAAAGACATAACAATTAGAACCAAATAGAACTGATTGGCTTAACATTGGAAAAGTAGTATGAATGACTGTATATTTTCATCTTATTTAACTCATATGCAGAATACATTACATATATATGTGTGTGTGTGTGTGTGTGTGTGTGTGTGTGTGTGTGTGTGTGTGTGTGCATGTATACATATATAATACCAGACTGAATAAGTCAAAACCTGGAATTAAGGTTCCCAAGAAAAGTATCAATAATCTCAGATATTCACCATTCAATGACAGAAAGTGAAGAAGAATTAAGAGACACTTTGATGAAAGTGAAAAAAGAGAATGTAAAAGCTGGATTGAAGCTTAATATAAAAAAACAAACTAAGATCTTAACCCTGATTTTATCATTTCCTGGAAAATAGAGGAAGAAAAAATGGAAACATTGTTAGATTTTATATTTTGTAATTCAAAGATCATTTCAGATAGCGACTGTAGCCATGAAATTAAAATACACTTGCTTCTTGGAAGGAAAATTACGGTTAAATCTGGACAGTATTGTAAAAATCAGAAATCACCTTGCCAACAAAGGTTCACATAGTCAAAGTTATGATAGAGAGTTAGAGACTGACTCTAACTATGATGTGTGGAGAAACCATTTTGTTGGGGTTTTTTTTGGGGGGGTGGTTTTTGCAAGGCAGATGGGGTTAAGTGGCTTGCCCAAGGCCACACAGCTAGGTAATTATTAAGTGTCTGAGACCGGTTTTGAACCCAGGTACTCCTGACTCCAGGGCCGGTGCTTTATCCACTGCGCCACCTAGCCACCCCTGTTTTTTTTTTTTTTTTAATGAAGACATTTGGATCAACCTGTTGAAAACTGAATTAATTGAATTACCTCTTCCAAGCATGGTGCTTTTCACCCTGAGTCTTGGTACACTCTTGATTCTATACTAATGACTGGTATCCTGCAAAACGATCCCAGATTGGTAAAATCTCTTGAACATACTTGGTGGTTTCCAAAGAAATGACAGAAAGGCCCTGACCCCCATCTGAAATAACAGTCAGCAATAATAATTAGGAACAAAATAGCTGTCAGGAATTCACAGGCAAAGGTTTCTCCCCCACTCCCTCACCCTCTCAAGAAAGGCTGAATTTCAAATCTTTAGGAATTTCATCTCCTTGAAATTACAAAACAAAGACATTTCTGCTTCAGATTTGTTGCTTGGTTGTTTTTCCTATCAATTGTCAAAGATGTAAATTTATTTCTTGTAAAATATGCAGCCCATATCACTAGGTTATCAGTTGTATAAATAAAATAGTCTCCTTTTGTGGACACTTACTTCTTATAGGAGTTGGGGGGGCAGTGCTTTAGCAAAACAGAATTATCAAACTGTATGTATTTATGAAAGTGACCAAGACTGAAGATTTAAACAAAATAAAATTTATTTGAGATAATTTTCAGAGCAGGGCTGCATCAGCCACATGATGGTTATTAACATCCATGCCACTGACAGGGCCAAGTTGAGGCCAAGTTGACCTCATGCAATTTTGGAAACAAGTTCCACCACCCACATCCCACCCTTGCTTTTAAAATGCTTGTCCTTTTCTCTAATGCCAGAAATCATGTGATTGTCTACTTTCTGCAGCACAGGCTGACGTAGCTTCCTTGATCCTACAAATGGACCAGGAAGAAAAGAAAGTCATTTCTACTATGGTCTATTCCTTCTGTAACACTTTCTTTTCAGCTTTCTTCTACACCATCTCTTAGTCTTGGAAGTCAGTGACATCTGCTAAACCACATTTTCATTTATTTTGGTATTGTTTTAAGAACATTTAACCTACATTATATCTTGTTGGCATGTAATTTGTTTCTTTTAGTTTTATTTACATCCTAGTCTCTAAATTCCTAAATTATTACATTGTACAGCACATATTCCTCAGTCTCCATGCTGATAAGGAGACTTTTTTGGGTCTCTTTTAACATTACCAGAAAATTGAAGCAAAAAAAAAAAACTTTAAAATTTATCCAAAAACACTTTACTCTTGACCAAAAATGGGATTGTGACTCCAGAACTCCTGTACTCATTTTGCTTTAGGAAACCACTGAGACAGTATAAATAAAAAATGAAAATGTCAAAAATTATTTTTCACTTTGCTTCCAATATATTTTTTTAATTTTTTAAGGCAATGGAGTTAAGTGACTTGCCAAGATCACACAGTTAGGCAACTATTAAGTATCTGAGATCAAATTTGAACTCAGGTCCTCCTAACTCCAGGGCCAGTGCTCTATCCACTGCACCACCTAGCTGCCTCCTAATATATTTTGAAATTCGGACAAGGCAGATGTTGAGAATGTTCATGGATTGGAAGTTAACCAGGCAAAGGGGAAGGGGGAAAAAGGTAGATGATATCTTGCTGGAACTTCTAACTAAGAAGAGGGATAGAACAGGGATTGTGGATAGGGAAAACAAGGAGGAACTGAAGCAGATGAGATGACAATAAGAATAAACGGCAGCCTCAAGGAAAAGTGAGAAGGACCACACATTACAGGTTTTAATAGCCTAGGACAAAGCAATTATTAGCCTTATCATAGTAACAGCACTATAACTATGTTTTAGAGATTCTCAAGGATTTTGTGGCTAAAGTTGGAGTATTATTAAGTGGGTCATTAATTTCTAGGAACTGTCAATTAGCTAAGAAACCCAAAGTTTACAATAAGGACATAGGTGGGGGGGGGGGGGTGTTCAGAGAAGGAAAAGTATAAGAGTACCAGGTTCTAGAAGAAGGAAGGACTAAACAAGAAAAAGAGTAAAACAAGAAAAGCCAGAGTCCAGAAAATAGAAGAATTTTGGAATATGGCAACATGGTCCCTCCTTTGCCATTTTGAGGTTTTCTTAGGTCTTGTGTAATCATTAGACCCATAGAGCTAGGACCAGAGGGGTCTTCAGACACTATATAAGCCAAGACTCTCATTTAGTTGGTTTGTGACCAGGCATGTAATAGGTGCTTAAATGACTAGTGACTACATTGCAGGTTTATCAAATATAGTTGAAACTCTTCCCACTAACAATAGATTACAGTTTTATATCATGTGGTCTCTTTATTAAATCTATAAATTAAGATTTCATCATAAAATGAAGATAATCATGTTCTCAAAGGCAAGACTGAAGTCCACAAATTCTGGTAGGTCTTAGCAAGCTAATAATGTTTCAGACCTGACCTATTGATAAACTGGGTAAAGCTTATTCAAGAACAAAACTTATCTAAGTTACAAATGGTTCATGACCAAAAGGTTTGATCACTTACTAGGAAGTAACATTGTTTTAACCATAATAATAATTAAGACATTCTACATAAGGCACTGAAGGATTGCAACCTGCACTAATGGAAGGACTTACTGCACTGATGAAATAATAAGACTTTCCAAATATTGGTCTTATTTGTAATCCAAGATACATGAATTGATTTTTTTGGAGGTAACACTTTGTCAAAACTTAGTTAACCTGATCTGTTTTTACATCCAGCATATATTAAGGCACCATATATTTTTGTTTTTCTAATTAAAGGGCTGCATATTGTTATTTCTTCAAACTAAAAATGTCAGTATATTGGAACCATCAATTCATGTAAACAAGAATGGTGCTCCCTTGCCATATATAATATAAACTGAAGGAACCATAAAATTTTGTTTATTTTAAACTCTTAATATTTACCAGTATGGATCTTGCAAACTTTTTTAACTTTTAACTCTGAGACCATTTTTTCATCCTATTTCTTTGCTGGGAGGCTCTCTTTGTATCTAATTAAATGTGGCTTTCTTAAACCTTTACAGTTGGTAGCTTAATATATTTTTTGTTGTATTTTGAGTACAAAGGCTATATTATGCTTTTGTTGGCCTCTATGCTAGTTTTTATGCCAACAGCATAATTGTGTTCTCTGCAATATGTCAGTATTTAGAATGCCGAGGGCTCAACAGGTGGTGTTGGATAAAGTTCTGGCAAATCAAATAGGTAATGTGGTTATTCTTTTTGTCAAATTATAATTAAAAGCAGAGCCAGAGTAAAATAAGACTCCTATTTTCCTGTTCTCAAACGGTTTAAAAAATCATATTCAAATCATTTTCCATGACAAAGATCCATTAGTACAGGAGCTCATTCTCTAAATAAACATGAAACACCTTTTGATCTATGGTGACATTGTCCGCTATCGAGTTTACATTGTAAACATGAAGCAGAAGCATCAACACATAAGGTAATCACTCCTTGACCCTTCTGTGACTTAGGAGTAAAAACTTCATGACTGCCAAAAAAAAGAAAAATGTAGTGAGACTTAGTGAAGATTTAGAGCCCATATCAATTCTACTCAAATATTCAGCATAAAAATTTTCCTTTTGTAGCCTTTTGGCTTATGACCATGAATATTTTCAGAAGAATCATTGATCAGTCTGCTAAAGAGTTCATTATATTGCTGAATGTTGTGCTTTTTTGGTTAACTAGTATTTTGAATTGACTATGATGTCAGTGAATTTGGTTTCAAATCCTATCAATCTGTGTGATCCTTTAAGACAAGGCAATTAAGTTCCTTGGGCATTGGTTTTCTCTTCTGTAAAATAAAATAGTTTAATGAGATATTTTATAATGTCTCTTCTGGTAATAGGCTTATTTTCTTAAACAATTTATTAATATCAGTAATGATAAGAGGAAACACAAAATAGACAAAATTTCAAATAATGATAGTATTGAAGTCTACCTATTGTCAGAATTTTTATTTCCTGCAAAAATAATCCAAGTGCTCTTACAACAATAACAACCAGAGTAACAATGATGAAGATGATGATGATGTTATCTAATATTTATGTAGTATTTTAAGGATTGTAAAATACTTTACAAATATTTTCTCATTTTATCCTTTCAACAATCCTAGAAAGCTGATGCAACCATTGACTCTTTTAGAGATAATAAAACTGAGACTCAGAGAGATTAGGTAATTTATCAAAGGTTGAACTCCTAGCTAGTGTCTGAAGCTGGATTTGGATTTGGATCTTTATTGACTTTATTGACTTGAGTACATCAGTCCACACTTCAATTCCTCTTTTCCTTATTGAGGAAATAGAAAAGGAGAAAGGACTTTACTATGTCCCCTCATCTTGCAGCAGGAAGTCTCCTGGGTTTGAAAGATATATTGAAATCTGACAGCAATACCAATAGGACAGTGGCAGAGATGCCTCAAAACAATATGTGGAATTAATGAAAAGACTTTAGGATGACAAAAGCCTTGGAAACTATACCATATGAAAACTAGATGGAAGGACTGGAAACGTGGCTTGAAGAAGGGAATAATTGGGAAGAATGTGGGTAATAATAATTACTATCAAATGTTTGAAGGCATGTCTAGGGAAGGATATAGGTTTACAAAGGTGTATACATCAAATTGACCATTATCTCTTTCCATCTTGATGTCAAATGCAAAATTAATTTACCTAATATATCTTGTATACATGATGTATACACCTGAATATTTGGGTACATATGATTGCATTTGTACCATGTAGACATGAATAATATAAAGTGTTTATTTCAGGGAAAGGAAAATAAAATAAACATCAGAAGAATGTGTTTACACTATCAAAATATTCTTATTAGGAAAAGATCTTTTCAAATCCCCAGATCAAGCTAGAAAGGCCTGTGAAATGATTTGCTTATCATTATAGCACATCAACTTATTCCCATCTCAATCTAATGACTTCTTCATAGTCATTAATGTCAACAATAACGCAGAATTGTAGCATAATGAGATCAAGAAATAGCAGGAACTGTATAGATCACTGAATCTAATCTCCTTATTTTACAAATGAGGAAACAAGTCCAGAAAGATTAAGTGACTTGCCAAGTTCACAGGGCCAGGGTTTTAACTTAGGTCTCATGTCAAAATTCCATGATCCCCTGAACCATACTACTTTTCAAGCATAAGCTGATTTTCTCCTAGATAGATTCTGTTTTATATTTCCCCCTTCACATGTTTGCAAAGTTTTAGATAATGGTATATATGTAATATTTTAATTTTAAGAAGAAAATTATTTATTGACCATTTTCAAACTAAATGTTTTTATGTTACACACACTCATACACACACATATATACACATAAATATACTATATATATATATATATATATATATATATATATATATATATATTTTATAGCTATATCTTTGCTTAACTATAATTCAGGAAAACTTTGAGTTTCCAGACTTGTAACCAGTGATATTTATATTAAGGCTGGACAGTTATTCAGTTTCCATGAAAAGTTGTTAAAGTTAAGTGCTATACAGACTGACTCTATATAGACCGTCTCTCTTCCTGACTTTATATTTTATTGGAATTTATAACATAAATGTGAAAGTCAAGGGCTAGAACAGGGGTTAACAACTGTGGCCTGTGGAACTAATCTGACCTGCTACCTCTCCTTGGATGATCTAAGAACAAAAACAGAAGGTGAGTTGGAGGTATCTTCTGCCCCCTAGCATGGAGAATAAAGAAAGGCCTAGGATTAAGATCTGCCTCTGACCCACCCTAACAGAATAATTACTTAAGCTCTTAAATTCTTACTACCAGGCACCTCTGTACTATCATAAACTCTCTCTAAATTCCTACTCTCTATCTGGGGAGGGTGTTTTCAGATTGCAAAGTGTGAACCACACACATTAAGGATATCATAGAATAGGACTATACGTATGTATACATGTGTGTATACACACATATATATATATATATATATATATATCCCAATATATGTTACCTATTAATAGATGTATATACATAAGCAAATATAAATATAGCAAAATATGTTTTATAAAGAGATTGTTGCTGTTGTTGTTTGATGACCATGTCATCAGGGAGTGATGCCATGATATGCAAATAAATTGAATTTAAGTGAAGGAGGGCTTTACAAGTCACCAGTCTCACTTTCTCCTCTGAAACCATCTGAGTCCAGGGGTCAGATATGGATGAAGATGACTGGAGATGGCCCTGGATGCATTGGGAAACCTTCCCTTTTTTAAAGTAAAGTCTTTCCCAGAACTCAGGCCAGAATCTAATCATCCTGGTATAAAGAGATAAAGTAAAATTGAAAGAGGATAAGGCTAGAAACCAGGAGATAAGGATTCTGGTCTTGTCTCTCATTTTTTTTCATGAGTCTGAGAAATTTGTTTAACCTTATTTGTAAAATTTTCTTAGTTGTAAAATGAGGACATTTTATTTTATGCTTTCTGAAGTCCCTGCTACCTAGAGACTATAGTACTAATATTCTATAAAATTTTAATGTCTTGGCTGAACAAACAAATGAATCCCTAAAATGTCAACCCTAGGAAAAAAAAGACAAATTTTTACTGCTAGCAAAATCACCAAGGGATTTTTATTACATGAACAGGACGCTCCTATCCAATAACATTATTATCAACCCAATAAGATAAATGGTTCCCTTTATAGTCATAGGGTTTAAAGATAGAAGTTCAAAAGATGTAGTTACTTTAGAACTGAGTTTTGTAACATTAAATTAATTCTCCTCCATCACTATGATAGAGGTTCTATTGGTCCTATATTTATTCCCCAATTTTCACAGATGTGTAGTGGTCAAATTGATTTCAGCTGAAAATAGAGGAAATAAAAGTGTATGTGTCATGATTTCAAAATACCTATCATAACCTTCAAGTAAAAAATCATCTGTTTAACTCTAAGGTACTGGAATGAAAAAGGACAAGGCAATTTACCATCTAAGTGGTATTCTATAGTTTTCTTCCCACTTTAACAAATCATTCCTAACCACATTAGAAGTCAGATTTAATTATAGTATGTGCAAAGGTTGACATGAACTATTTATAACAGATGATATACTTATTCAATACACATTTGGTGAATGTCTACTACACACTAAACCTTGTGCTAGCCAGGGAAGATGCAAAGACAAAAACAAAATGCTACCTATGCTCATTTGCTATATGAAAGCAAGATTTGTTTTACTTCATATCAAATGATGAATATTTACTAGGATTCCAAGTTACTATTGGAAGGTGAGCATGACCCTGAGTCATTGAGAAAAGGAGCTGTCTGTGTTCCAGGTCTATGTTTGGTGTTTGTCATCACCATTTTCAAAGGCATGTGAAGGAATATGGATAATGCAATAGGTAACATGCTAAATTGTTGGAGATAAGAATACATGATAAAATTCCTATTGTTAAATGGACTCCAATCTTTCAAAAGAATCAATCTCATCTAAAAATATGTACAATAAGAAACATGCAGATTATCTTTGTTCTTTTAGGAAATGCTCATCAACAATGTTCCTTCTTCTTTTTCCCCCATATTTGCCATGGAATCAAGTAAAATATCCCTCATCCCTCTGCTATAAATTGGTACCACTGAATGTATCATTATCTATAATATTGAAAAGAAAAGTAAATTGTAGGAAGGTCAACTTTATAATCACCTTTTCATAGGACATCTGATTTTTGTGGTAGCTAAAGATTAGCAATTAAGGTAGCATCCATCTATTGAGAAATGACCAATCAAATTATGGTATAAAAGATATAATAGAATAGTATTTTGCCATGAGACATGACAAATGGGACAGTTTAGTAAGAAACTGGCCAGATCTCTATGAAATGATTATGCAAAATGAAATAAACGAAATAACCTATACAACATATAAAACATTTGAAAGACTTTTATACTCTGGTCATTAAAACAATAAAGCATTATTTTAGAGAACCAAAGATAAAATGAATGACCCTCCTCTCACTAGAAAGGTGAAGGACTAAAAATGCAGAATGATGCCTGTTTTCAGAGACAAGGACAATGTGGGAATTGGTTTTGTTAGATTATACATAATTGCCTGAAGAGTTTTATTTTTTGTTAAATTTTCATTTGGAAATGGTAAGTGGGAGAAACAGAAAATAAATACTTGGAATTGAAAAAAATTAAATTTAATTTAAAAGAAAGCGAAGTGTATACACTGTGAGTTGGACCTATAGTTTTAGAAGTATTGATTTTAGCACATTTTAGGAGTACCTATAAAAAGATTGTCACCCTGATGATTAACCATGATGGACTTGCTCATTTCAGTAGTACAATAATCAAAGACAATTTTAAGGGATTTGTGATGGAAAGTACCATCCATATCCAGAGAAGGAACTGTGAAATTTAAATGAAGACCAAAGCTTATTATCTTCAATTTTTAAAATTTGACTTATGATGTCATTTTTTCCTCTCTGTTTTCGTTCTTCCTTTGGGATCTGCTTCTTCTTTTACAACACATAAAATGTTGATTTTTGTTTTGCATGGTTACAAATGTAAAGTCTATATATCAGATTGCTTTCTGTCAGGGGGTGGGGGAAAGAAGGGAGGAAGTGAGAAAAATTGAAAAAATCAAAACCTTGAAAAAATATTTAGGAAAAACTGTCATCCTAATTGGAAAAACAAATAAAATATTTGTCTAAAAGAAATTGTCACGGGGTGGCTAGGTGGCATAGTGAATAAAGCACTGGCCCTGCAGTCAGGAGTACCTGGGTTCAAATCCAGTCTCAGATAGTTAATAATTATCTAGCTGTGTGGCCTTGGGCAAGCCACTTTACCCCATTTGCCTTACAAAAAAACCTAAATAAAAAGAGATCGTCACCCTAAAATTAAGACTGAAATCATTATATTTGATTTGCTTTAGCATTATTATTAATTCCTAAAGAGTTTGGATGCTGAGATGGAAAGAAAACAAGCTTAGAGTCAGGAAGAATTGCAGTTCAAATCTTGAGTGTTATGCTACTAGCTGATGACTCCAAGGAAGTCCCAGACTCTAAATCTCTAAAACCATAGTTTAAAAATGAGTTGTCCATATGCATCAGGAGGAGTTTTTCTAGTAAGAATTCATTTTAGCAATTGAAAGGATTGTTACTTTCAATATCAAATATTTCTCATGCTGAAGAAAATCATCTTCTGGACATTACCTGAAAATTTGATTTCAATAATATGGGGAGTTTCAAGATGAAAAAATCCTTCTAGAAGTGTATATTAGCATAATCTTTACAACTTAGGGTCTTTAAGAGTCCTGGAGTCAGGAGGACCTGGGTTCATATCAAACCTCAGAAACTTTATAATTGTCTAGTTGCATGACCTTGGACAAGTTGCTTAATCCCATTATTTTGAATAAAAATATTTTTAAAAAATAGTTTATTACAGCACTGAAATGTTGTGACTTGTTCAGAGTCACAGCCAGTAAGTGTCAGATCAGAACTTGAACTCTGGTCTTCTTGGTTAAGAGCAGCTCTCTATCACTCCAAGTATTTGTCTATTGGACAAAAAAATCTTGATGAAAAACCAATATTATAATTGCTTTCAACTTCATCATAATTAATCCTTTAATATAAGTGCCCTTCAGCATACAGATTACATTCTTCTATAAAAGTTGATTAAAAATAAAATTCCATATATTAACTATCATGAATTTTCATAGAGAATAATATATTTTTAGCACTGAAAGGGAATTGTTATTGTTGCTATTTTTGATATTTTCTGTAGTGTCATGATCCCATTTGAGATTTTGTTGGCAAGAACCCTGGAGTGGCTTGCCATTTTTTTCTTCAGCTCATTTTACAGATGAGGAAACAGACAACTGACAACTTGATGTAGCTCTGCCTCACTTAAATCCAGGGTAGGTCAAGACATTACATTCATAATATCACTGAGAATGTGGGACCAACAAGAAAGACTTGCCCAGAGTCACATATCTAGTAAGTATCTGAGATTAAATTTGAACTCATGAAGATAAAGTCTTCTCTCTTCTTTTAGAGATGAGAATCTTGGCATCTAGAGAGTTTGTGTTTTCCTTAGATCATACAACTAATTGGTAACAGAGATAAAACTAGAATAAATTCTCTTTTTTTTTAAATTTTATTTAAAAAAGGGAAAGGAGGTTAGGTGAGACATGTTAAGAATGACCATAAAACTTCATTCAAATTGAAGAATTTAATATTATAGACATATCTAAATTTCAACCCAGATGAAAAATATCAAATTCATAGAAATACATTTAATACTATTGTTTCTTTAAGCATGAAGGTGAAATTATGAGAAATTGGTATTATAAACTCTAACATTGTCACAATAGGTAAGTATTTCCCTAACTACTCATATCTATATCTAACTTTGCATACTGCAAAATTCTTAAACTTTTTTTTAAAAAATCACTTTTGTTATTAGTTGGAGTAGATCTCCATCTTCTTCCTGCTCCAGCTATGATTTGAAGAAAATCTACAAATTCTTCCCCATCTGATCATCTCCCATTTGTAAAACACAAGGTTAATATTTGTTGGCAATCAATGATATTTAACATATATTAAAGAATTATGTGTAGTGCTTTCTTTTCCTTTTCCCTCATTGAGAAGTCTATGCTTGAGCACAGTTGAAGTATCCACATCCATTCTATTTTTCTTTACCTCCAGTAATTATGAACAGAGAGAATCTTCAGTCTTCAGCATACTTCATTTCCCTAAGTTCCAAAATAATATAGGATTGGGTTACTGTCACTCCCCAAAAGTCAAACATCATATCTTGGTAGACTCTGGTCCAATCGTAAAAGCCAATAAAGGTTTAAGGTAGTAATAATAATAATAATAATAATTATTATAATAATTATAGTTATCATTTATGTAGTACTTTAAGGTTAGAAAATATTTTTATATTTAAAATTTTGTATTTTATATTTAAAATTTAAAATTTTTATATTTAAAATTTTTACAATTATCTTTCCAAATTTTAGTTTTACAAATACTATCTCAGTTGGTGAGCACAAGAACATTGGAAGACAGCTACTATTATTTTGCCTATTTTATAGATATGGAAAGTAAGGCTAAGAGAGGTCAAGTCACTTGCCCAGTGTCACACAACTAGTACGTATCTGAGGTGGGATTGAATTTAAGTCTTCCTGGTCCCAGTGCTAACATTGTTTCCACTGAACCTCTTAGCTACCTCCAAAGAGCAGTTGAAAAGTGATGGACAACAGTTAACCAAAAAATAAAATCTTAAAGTGAGCACCAGCATAATCATTTAAGTTTTTTATTCATCATAACAGAACACATTGAGTCTTTTCTATACTCTTTCTACTCAGGTCTATCTCTGTCTATAACTTGATTTTTATCTCTCTTCTTCCCTTCTATTTTTTCCCTCCTGCCTTTTCCTGATCATTTCAAATGGTTGGAAGAGGATCTCATCTGGTAATCCTGGATCTCCCAGACTCACAGCATTAATATGTGGACACTTCCACTTTGGTAGACTTATTCACCTAGGATCAGGAGAGAGCAAACTCCATGGACAGTGATAGCCTTGGGCTCACAGCCACCAAAGTCAAATGGGAAGGCAGGCAAACAGTATATTGATTCCTCAGTTCAGACCAATCCTGCTTCTTTGTAGGTACAAAGGAAAGAGAATAAATGAAATGTGGATCATCTCTTTTGTATGAATACCTAAATCTCACTTTATGTGTACACTCACTTCTGATTCAGTCACTTTTGAATTCTTCCAGCTTTTTTTTTGCAAGGCAATGGGGTTAAGTGGCTTGCCTAAGGCCACACAGCTAGGTAATTATTGTCTGAGACCGGATTTGAACTCAGGTACTCCTGACTCCAAGGCTGGTGTTCTATCCACAGTGCCAACTAGCCACCCCTGAATTTTTCCAGCTTTTAAACCCATTTGAAGATTTTCATCATCATCCCCTTTTGGGCCATCATGGCCAGAAACTTCTCTCCAAGTTTCTACATGGGCCTTGGAATGAATCCAGGAGGGAAAGGAGAAGTATTTGTGGTACTGGCTCCCAATTCTCACTATAATCACCCTATTATCTCCCTTTCTTCCCCTTATAGTTCCTTCTTATTTATTCTTCTTCTTAACTCTTAGGTGACTATAGTTTGGAATTTAAGTACTTTTTAAAATGTAATGAATTTATTTAAAAAAGATATTTATGCCTTTTCTGCTCATAGACTCATAGCCATCCTTCAGAAACTTTGTGACACCCTGATTTCACTAAGGTCCAAGGAAATTAAGGGTCTATTCAAAGGTCTCATAGATAGTTACCTGGAATATAGATAACTTGTTCAGCTTTAGGAAAAAAAACTTGTCAAATAGAATATATCATTTAAAATTTAAAATAACTTTTATATTTAAAATGTCTTCTGGTACATTGGCTTTTTCTAGATTTAGAAGGAGCAGCTCAGAGAAAGCAGGAAGTGAAACTCAAACATTATCCTAGGAGACATGGATTTTCCATTCGAGAAAGACTGGAAAAACAAGAATGAAACATTTCAGAAGGGGAATTGGGAAGGGAGTTTTGTTGGACTTGATTTTTTAAAATGAATTCAAAAATATTTCAGTTTTTTGGGGAGGTACGGCAATCAAGGTTAAGTGAGTTACCCAGTGTCACACAACTTGCAAATGTTTGAGATCAGATTTGAACTCAGTTCCTCATGTCTTGGATCTCTATTCACTATGCCATTTATCTATACCTCTGAGGTCTTTATGAGAAAAGAATATTTATTTAGAACAAATTCTTCAGGAATGGTACCCTATCTACTGCACCCCCTAGCACTGCTCCTAGAAATTTTTATTATATTTAACTTTTGTCACACAGTTGGCTAACTAGCCAAGACATAATTTCTCTGGAATTCAGTTTCCTCACCATTAGAAAGAAAGGTCTTATAAATCTAAGATACTGTGATGAACATTTATCTTTTTTTTATTGTTTAAGTAAAATCTATATGTTTAGCTAGGTGGTACAATGGATAGAGCACCTGACCTGGAGACAGGAAGATCTGAGTTTGGATTCACTGACTCAGGATGACTATAGTTGAAGCACTTAACCTTGTTTGCCTCTGTTTCCTTTTTTTGTAAAATGAGCTGAAGAAGGAAAAGATGAACTTTTCCAATATCTTTGTCCAGGAAACCCAAATTTGATCACAAAGAGTTACACATGACTGACATGACTGAACAATAACAAAAATCATTCTATGTTCTTAATTAGTTAGTCTCAATTTCTTTGAAACATACTCTAGATTTTAAAAATAAAACTCTGCACATTTGTCCAGCACAATTTTCCATTGCTTTTTCAAGTTATAAGTTAATTCAAAGAAACTTAGCATAGAGTCTTGATTCATTTACAAACAGTTTTTGGAAATTCTGGAGCAGGGGATTTTTTTAAAACATCTGATTGAGCTCCATAAGCCTGTATGGCTGTTTAATTTTTTTTCTTAACAAACATTTTCCAAATTCTCCAAGTCTCAGATTCATGTGCTGGTAATATTAGATAATGTGGTAAACAAATGCAAATCACAAAATAGTGAACAAATATGTAGATGTAACTGAAGACTTTTTTTCCTATCCAAAATACACATGAAATATATGGTACTACTTAGAAGAATTTCAATTGAGAAGGGCTAGCTGAAAAGGAAGCACACCCAGGAATTACTTATGTTATTTTTATAGGACATTTTTTTTAAAAAAGAAATGTTTTTATTTACTTCTTTTGCTCTTACATTGCATTCATTTCTAAGTACATTCCTATCTCTCTTCCCCTATACTAATTTTCTATGTAATAAATATTTTTTTTAAAAGTTCAGCAAAACTAACCAACATATCATCTACATCTGACATTGTAGAGAAAATGTCAAACTCATTCTACTCTTCATCTTTTCACTGTTCTTCAGGTCATAGATGTTTATTTTGTTGCTCAGAATTCTTTACATTTGTACTTTCTCAAAGTAATGCAATATGCTATGACATGCATGTTTGTTTAACTGTTTCCTAATAAAATATTTCTAGTTCTTTGCTGCCACAAAAATGAAGGCACACATAGATACACACACACACACACATATATATATATATATATATATATATATATATATATATATATATATATATGTATGTATGTATGTATAGGAGTTGTCTGTTTTGGTGTTTGCCTCTTAGAAGGTATTCTCTCAGTAATGGGATCTCTAGGTAAAAGAATATAGATATTTTAATGATTTTATTTCATAGAATCCCAAATTATTTTCTAGAATGCTTGAACCAATTTATAATTTGATCCAATAATATATTAGTGTTCCTATCTTTTCATAACCCTCTTTCCATGCATATAAATCTTTTCATGCTTCTGAGTAGCTATAACATTCAGTACAAGAATATTGCATTACATTTATCTGCCACAGTTTGTTTATTCCCCAATTGGTAAAAATTTATTACCCCCAAAAAGTGTTGCTGAAAATATTTTACTATAATTAGAATCTTTCCTTTTGTCAGTGACTATTCTAAAGTTCTGCCTCAAAGTGGATTTTTTGTATTAATATGGACATTTCTGGGCCATATGACCAACAAATAGAGGACTAGACAGTCTCCAATTCTAACAATCTCTTAAAAATTTCCAAAATATGAATTACATTCAAGAGATAAAGCAATTTAAGTTGTCTCCATATCCTGACAAAAGTATTAAAAACATAGTGTATAGGCCACATGCAGCCCACAATACCTCCAAGAATGGCCAAACTACATTAAAGTGTAATTGGACAATATTTTTAAAAACAAAAGAAATAAAAATATAATAAAACATATTATTTTAAAACTACGTTAATATGGATCTTGCAAGGATCCTTATATATGGAATAGTGGACCTTGCTTTCATTTTAGTTGACCCCAGTGGTCCAAGACACCAAAAACCATAACAAGGTAAGTACCTGATGAAGTAACAAGAAAAAAAGCTTGATCCTTCATCCTACCCTCTGGTAAGGCTAAATAAATTCACCCATAGGCTTTGAAGAGAATTCAACTCTACCTCCCCTTTTTCTTTGCTAAGAAAAACCAAAAGTCAGAAAATACTCTATTTGAGATAAATGGCAGTATACTGCTATACTGCAATGATACTCAGGCAGAGATAAGAAGAATCAAGTGAAATGAGACAGGATGCTAGTAGGGGAAGGTTGAGGATCCAGAGGAAAGAGGATTGGTGTCTGACATTCTGTCCCTCCAATTAAAATCAGTAACGTGTGAATTTCTCAGCATAGAAAGAAGCTGAGGAAGTTTTGAGATCTAAATCCCACAAAGCTACTCTAAAAGGGAGTAATAGGGAAATATTAGAGACTGAAATCGCCAATATTTAATGAAAATAAATTCAGTTGAAGTCCTTGAACACAAAAAGATAAATCAATAGGGAAGATATTAACAAAACAGAGTATGGTCTCCAAATCACCCAAAGGCATCCAAAGATATGTCTCCAGTCAAGTTAATCTCTTAATAAATGTGGCAAGACAAAGGGAATAATCAACATCCTATGATGCAAAGAAAGCAATAAATTTCCAAAGGAGTATGAAACCACAATAGCATGTTCCTGAATAGTTTAAGAGAGAAATAACAATTGGTATATGAGTGAAACCTTCCTTAATTGGCATTTCTTTTCTTACTAATAATTTGAAGAATAGTTTGCCATGTATTATTAATACTTTGCTGTTTTCTTTCAACTGTTTATTCATATTCTTTTAATATTTGTCTATTGAAGAGAAACTTTTGATTTTATATGATTCTATTAGTTGCCTATATGTGTTGCTGAATACCACACCCTTTTCAGAGATATTTGATAAAAAGATTTTCCCCCAGTTGATAGCTTCCCTTTTCGTCCTGGATGGATTAATTTTGCTTGTGCAAAAGTTTTTAAACTTCATGTAATCAAAATTATCTCATTTTTCTTTATAGTTATCTCTCTTTTTATTTAATTAAGATTTCATCACCTAGCCATACTTATGAAAGGTATATGATCTGTACCCCTTTTTTCATTTCTTATGCTATAACCTTCAATATTTAAATCACATATATTTTTTAAATTTATAGTGGAATAAGGTGTAAAATATTGGCATATGCTAATTTCTGTCAGTCTGCTTTCTAGTTTTCTTAACAGATTACAGTTATTTGTTTCAATGAACAGCTTTAACTTTTTGAGGGGCTAAGTATAGGGGGAAAAAGTAATAACGATGTTAAAAAAGAAAAGAGCATTAACAATAAATCATAAAGTTATGCAGAAGAAAACAAAAAGACATTCTGAAAGGGATACATTCAGATAATTTTGCCACTACTGCATTAATACGAATATACACTGAATACAAAGTGAACATAAAAGATGTTCACAACTATATATGATTTTTTGTTCTTTTTTTTCTATGCTAAAATTTTTAATCATTTTTGATGTTTGTTAATTAAATAATAAACAGTGAGCTTAAAGTTTAAAAAATTCAGGGTTTTAATGGACTATAACTCAATACATATCAATAATGTGATATAGAAGTCAGTAAGATTGGGGCTATACTTCAGAAAACAAGAACACTGCTAATCCAATTTTTTGTGTCTATAAATACAGATAAATCTATACTTTTACAAGTATATTTATACATATATATGACATAGAAATAATCTGTCTGTTTAGTTATGTCTGACTCTCTGGGACCCCCATTTGGGATTTTCTTGGCAAAGATACTGGAGTGCTTTGACATTTCTCCTCCAATTCATTCTACAGATGAGGCAAATGATGAAGTGACTTTCCAAGGTTACACAATTAGTGACTGAAGCTGAATTTGAACTCAGGCAGATGAGTATTCCTGAGAGGTCAGGGCTCTATCCACTGTGTCACCTAACTGTCCTAGATAATGCCTTAATAAATGCTTATTTTTGAAATTCTTTGTAAGAATTACTTTGTCATATATGCCTGCTTATAACAACCTTGCCAGTTTTCTGATGATATAACTGCCTGAAACTGATTTTGAATTCTTTATTTGGACAATAGTTTTTTTTTTAGGCTTTTGCAAGGCAAACGGGGTAAAGTGGCTTTCCCAAGGCCACACAGCTAGGCAATTATTAAGTGTCTGAGACTGGATTTGAACCCAGGTACTCCTGACTCCAAGGCCAGTGCTTTATCCACTATGCCACCTAGCTGCCCCTTGGACAATAGTTTTTAAAGTAGTTTGAAACAAAAATTCAAATCTCTGTCCCACTGAGTTGATTGTAAGAAAAACTTGATTACAGGGACATTCTGCCTACATAATTGAGAACCTCATTCAAAATCCTTACTTATGTACCTAGCAAAGCAGTGGTATGTTTGGTCTTTAATTTTAAATTTACAAGACAAACTTCATCTTGTCTAGGCTGGAAAGTTAAAGGCTACTCATGGACCCCATGCCATTGCCAATCATCAAAAACACTTTGATCAGTCACATTTCCAACCTGGTCCAGTTTGCTATTCTTTTTGTTTTTTAGGTGTTTGTAAGGCAAATGGGGTTAAATGGCTTGCCCAAGGCCACACAGCTAGGTAATTATTAAGTGTCTGAGATCGGATTTGAACCCAGGACTTCAGGGCTGGTGCTTTATCCACTACACCACCTAGCCGCCCCTCCAGTTTCTATTCTTAAGGCAACCTAGTGAACCCTTGCTACTGGGAAATCACTATTTAAATCTCACAGTCACATAACTAGTAAGTCTCAATCCTAGGCTTTGAATTGTCCTCTCCTAACTCCAAGTAAAGCATTTTCCCTATTGGTTAGTTCATTATTCTCTCTTAAATAATGAAAGGACAGTTCTCCCTTCAACATCGTGACTTTCCCCATCATGGTTCTGATATATATATATATCATGTGTCTGCATAAAAATTTAAATGAGAATTTGGGGAGTTTTACAGAAGCCTCAGATGATAGGCAAAGGCCAGGAGGCAACACTGAGCCTATCATCAGATACTTAACCCAAATTTTACAATAAGGTACTATAAATATCCCATAAAATATAAAGGAAAAAAAATCAGACTTATTTGGTGTGAAGGCAGAGCCAAAAAATTCTTTTCTTTTCTGATGGGGGAAAGGGGAAAACAAACTCTTAACTCCCAGTTGGGAAAGGATACCATACCATCAAATACTGATTAATCAGGTTTGTTTACAATTATGCTCTGAAAAATTCTCATTTGTTAGATTTTTAGATCTTTTGGTCTAATTAAGTTGCATTTGTTAATGAGTTTAGTACTTATTAGGGAAGCAAGAACATTTTACCAAGACTATGTTCCTGCTATAAATGTGAGATATAGAATATTCAAAAAAGACATTGTAAGATGCAGGGATGGGAAAGGATGGTGAGCAAATGATGCTTAAACAAAAGCAAAGGGTCTGCAAAGAGTTTTGAAGAGAAAGATATTAAGATAATCAGATACAAAAGAGAAATTAATGAAAGAGACTTGAATACCTTAACTGCATATGAGGAAGTCAAAGAGCCGGCTTTAAGGGTATAGATTATCTTCACAAAGTTATCTCTAGCCTCTCATCTATTTAAAATTCCTAAAGTATGGGAGATGAAAAAATACTGTTCGCCATAGGGGAACATGGAATTGTTTATGGAAGGAAGCATCTTTTAAACTTTTTTGCAGTAAAATAGAGGTCAATCTGTTCCCATCTTTCACACAAAAGTTACTAAAACTCCGTACATGAGGCTTTGAGGGACTCAAGGGAAAGCAACTTCTGCTTAGTTTAAGCTAATTCTTGGTTGAAAGATCTTTTATGGCACCACAGTTGGAAAAAATTCATCCCACTTGCACTCACTTCCAGCCCAAACAGTGACTGAAGGTAGGGGAAAAAACATAACTGTCCTTCAAAGACCAATTCCAGGAGACTATAGATCAGCTTTTCCAATAGAAATGCCACACCCTAAGAAGAAGCCAGTGGAAAGATGACCTGCCCAATCCAGCCTGGCAGTAACTTCCCAACAGTCCACCTGGTCTGTCTGGTAGCCCACTGTCTAGTGGCCTGGTCTCCATTGTTCAACAATTTCTGCTTAGCAACAGAGCAACTTTCCCATCTGTTTCAATAGTCCTAGAACCTAATGAGGAACCAGAATTGCTCCTGAGATCTGCAGATTGACCCCACTATCAGAAGCATGGGCTCTAGATGAAACAAACTCAATAGAACCACTTTATGGAGATGTTCAATGGATTCTTTCAAGGATTATTTTCTCTTCTTCTTCTAGAATATTAGGTCTATGGAAGGGAACAGTGATAATTAGAAAGGCACCTTGGAACTTCTTTTAAAAAATATTTTTATTTATTTATTTTTTCCAATTACATGCAAAGACGGTTTTCATCAATCATTTTTGTAAGATTTTAAGTTTCACATTTTTCTTCCTCTCCCTGATAGAAAGAAATCTAATGTATATTATACATGTATAACTATGTTAAACATATTCATATTAAACAAATCAAAAGATGAAAAAATGAGAGGGGAAAAACCATAATACATAAAACAAATTTTTAAAATTGAAAATAGTAAATTTTGGTCTGCATTCAGACTCTATAGTGCTTTCTCTGGATGTGGATGGTATTTTACATTACATCTTCTCTAGAAGCAAATCCATTATAGCTGATCATCACACAATGTTGCTGTTAGTGTGTACAATGTTCTTTTGTTTCTGCTCACTTCACTCAGCCTCATCTCCTGCAACTCTTTCCAGGCTTTTCAGAAGTCCTGTCCTTCTTGACTTTTTTATTTGGTTTTATTTTTATCCATCCACAAGTTTGGGACAGGTAAGTAGTGCAGTGGATAGTGCACTGATCTTGGAGTCAATTTGGAATGTATATGATTCCCTTTTTGAGTTAAATCTGTTGAGAGGGGCAACTAGGTGGCACAGTGAATAGAGCACCAGCCCTGGAGTCAGGAGTACCTGAGTTCAAATCCGACCTCAGACACTTAATAATTTGCCTAGCTGTGTGGCCTTGGGCAAGCCACTTAACCCCATTTGCCTTGCAAAATCCTAAAAAAAATTCTGTTGAGAGTAAGATTTACTCAGTGCTCACACCCTCCCTTCTTTTTCTTTACTTTAATAGGTCTTTGTGCTCTTCATGTAGTGTTAGTTACACTCTAAAGCTTTGACTTCTTCTAATATAGTCCTTCTTTACATGTCTGAATTGTTTTAAACCTGTCTTGAAATCATGCCTTCTATCCAGATATACAACTTTTATCTGATAGAGTCCTGATAGAAGCACAGTTCTCAGGGGTTGATTGATTGATCTATAAGCAACGTTCCTCAGTTGTTTCATATTCAGAACTTTTGTCCAAGTATATTCCTCTCAATTGTCCCTTTAAAAATACATTTCTTAAGAGCCATAAACATCATCAAATTATTTCCAACTTGTACCATACTCTCTTTCCAAGTACTCTATATATAGAAATACAATTTTCATGAGCTAAATGATCATGTAAATCAAGATCACTCAAAAGATAAAAGTTTGATCACATCACAATTAATTTATGTCCACACCCTTTGTCTAAATAATTCCTTTCAATTGTCCTAAGAAAAATATAGTTCTCAAACATTAACTAACAGTTACCCACTTTTCTGTTTACCTTTTTACATACCTCTTGAGGTTTATATTTGAAGATCAAATTTTATGTTCATTTCTGATCTTTTTATCAGATATGTTTGAAAGTTCTCTGTTTCATTGAAAAGTCATCTTTTTTCCCCCTGAGAGAATATACTAAATTTTGATTGGAAATTGATTCTTGGCTGTAATCCAAACTTTTGTTCTCTGGAATGACTATTCCAGGACCTCTGATCCCTTAATGTTGAAGTTAATAAGTTCTATGTAATCTTGACTGTGAATTTCTGGTATTTAAACTGCTTCATTTTGGCCTCTTTCAGTATTTTCTCCTTTAGTTGAAAATTCTAAAATTTGGGTACAATATTCCTTGAAGTTTTCATTTTGGGATCTCTTTCTGATGGTGATCAATGCATTATTTCAAGGATCATTTTATCTTCTTGTTTTAGAATATTAAGGCAGCTTTTCTTTTAGTTTTTTTTTTTTTTAGGTTTTTTTTTGTTTGTTTGTTTTTGTTTTTTGCAAGGCAATGGACTTAAGTGGCTTACCCAAGGCCACATAGTTAGGTAATTATTAAGTATCTGAGGCCAGATTTGAACTCAGGTACTCCTGACTCCAGGGATGTTGCACTATCCACTACGCCACCTAGCTGCCCCCTTAAGGCAGTTTTTCATGAAAATTTTCCAAAATATATTTTCCAGCCTCTTTTTTGGATCAAGGTTTTTCAGGTAGATAATTAATTTGAAAATTATTTCTTCTGGATATGTTTTCCAGGTCAGTCATTTTTTCCTAAGAGATATTTTACATTTTCTACTATTGTTTCAGTCTTTTGGTTTTGTTTGATTGGATCTTGGTGTCACACAAAATCATTCATTTTCATTTGTCCAATTCTATTTTTTTTAAAGTTTTATTTTCTTCAGTTAGTGTTTTTATTCCCTTTTACATCTAGTTTATTTTATTTTCCATCTGGTCAATTTTGCTTTTAAAATTATCATTTTCTTCAATTAAATGTTTTCTGAATTCTTCTGCATGATTCTCATTTCTTTTCTCTGCTTTTCTTCTTCCTCAATTATTTGGGTTTTAAAATACATTGAGTTCTTCCAAGAGATCTTTTTTGAAATTGAAACCTTAGAAGCTTCACATGTAGGTATTTCATTACTGATTTTCTTTTCTGAAATGATGTTTTTATCACCCTATCAGAATAGTAGCAATCAAGGGTTAGCACTTTTCTTTTTCTGATCATGTTGTCAGTTGAACTCTGTTCTATGTATAGGATGTATAGTCCTGAGCTTTTTTTTATGCTGGGGACCAAGGTTCTGGTCCTTGGTTTTTCATTCTGACATTTCTGGTATTCTTGGTTTTCTCCCTGTGCTAGAACCCAACCCCACATCTGTTTCCCAGGACAAAGCCTTGTTCACCAAGCTGCGGTTGGGACTCTTACTACTTGTAGAGCTGCCCCAGTACCTTAACTATGCCATGACTAAAAGCCTCTCACTGGCTTCCTATCTCTCTATCCTATCCTGAACTATACTTCCCTTTTTATCTACATGGACTATGTTCTGAAATTCTTTCAAGATATCTTGCTGAAAAAATTTTCACTGTTTTTTTGATGGGTTCTGTCACTTTGAGATCTGTTTAGAGATTTAATTCAAAGTTGTTTTGGGAAAAGCTCCAGGAGCTTCCTAGCTTTGTGCCAGTACCTTGGCTCTACCCTGGAAGTCCCACATTGGAACTTTGTGTGGAGGGCTTTAAGTGAGTTTTTATTTAACCAAAGCCATGAGGACTACTGGGTACTATTGGACTACTGAGGTACTATTCAGTAATTCAGATCTGTTTTAGGCAGGCTACTTGGCATCTATATAGAGAATGAATTTGAGAGAGTAGAGATGAAATAAGGATACAAATGAGTCTAAGCAAGAAGTGAAGATGGCCATGTAATGGAGGTCAGCTTTCATCTGTCTGTGTTTGTTGCAAACCATTTGTACTTTTATTGGTTTAAAGTTTTTAATCATGTCACTGCTATATATGATTTTTCTCTAAGTGCTATATATCCATTTTTAGGTGTCTGAAATAGCATCTGGCAGTTAGTATAAATGACTTCTGAAGAAACTGTATCTCAGAGATCTCTGTATTTCTTATACTGACCATTGTGTGGTATCCTCAGCAGGCACTCAATAAATAATGATTCAATTAAACAAAATATCATGGAAGCACACACTCAACAAAAAGCCTCTATTGTGATAAGCCAGAATGGCTAAGTAAATTGTCCTGAGTCACTCCAAGATGAAGAGCTGGGCCTAGAATCTATGTCTATTAACTCCTACTTCACCATTCTTTACATTGCATCACACTGTCTTCTCTGTTGAGAATATTTTTATAAGCTACTTTATAAAATAATTTGGTTTGCATTAATTATTTTAATTGCTTTTAATAATGTTGGTCCTGGTAGACCTTTTCATCAAAAGCAAAAAGCACTACTTTAATATGGACTGATATTAAATTTTCATTAGAACTAGGAAAGTGAACCCAGCACCTTCCCACCTTTTTTCTCCAATTCATCACTTTGTTCTTCTTCTCAGTTGTAACAGTTGCATGAAAACTTAAATTGTAGTGCTCTACTGATTCTCAAGAAGTGATTATATTTTCTCTACCCAAATTTGGGACACATGGTCAAACAAAGGAGATTCCTTTTTTCAAAGGCTCATTCAAAATCTATTTTCTTCTTTTTGAAATTGGCACTGCCCCCTGGAAAATCCAGGGCGTATGGTTGTCATACTCATAGTTCTTTCTTTTATCAATAAATTTCCAGAGAACACAGTCATCTTTTTTTTTGTTGTTATGAAAAATTCTTTAATAAACAGTAGTTTTATTATCTGAACATGAGTTCATCAAAGGTGACCTTAGATATTCTAATATTTCTGTTAAGTTGTAAGAATCCTCAGATGTATTCTTCCATTTACATTGTTTAGTATTCTAGGTGGGGGTTGGGTTTAACAGCTTAAGAATCTTAGTTTATGCTTTGGGGGCCTGCTGACAAGCTATCAAATTCAAATAACAAAGGCAAGCAAAAACAGAGAGGAGTCAGGATGATGCAATTCTGGTTAATGTCCCATATATGAATTAGTCAAGAAAATGGAGATGATTTTACTTAAGTGGGTCAATTTACTGTCAAGTTTTTTGGTGGAACTTTGCTACAAATAAACTTTAATTGGGTTCATTAGTCAAAAGAAATCTAAATATCTCAGAAGTCAAGAATATCATTTTCTTCTATCTTTAGAAAAATAACTAAAGAGTAACCTCTTAAAAATAGCTCATGAATACAAATGGAATTTAATGGGGACTGATTATTGCCTCAATCCACGTATGCAACTTCCATTAATATTAATGGTGTTAGACATGCGCATTGATGAGAGATGAATTAGACTCCTTTTGTGTCTTATTTTGCCTGTCTAAAAATGTGCAATGTAGTACTTACCAGGACACCAAAAAAACAATGACTATGACTAGTAGAGAAAACCTTCAATCCTAGCCTTTTTTTCTCCACGCCCTCCCTTCAGAATATACCATTTCCTGGAGAAGAAAAGTATTAAATATGAATGAAGCACTGTGGATTTGTTGGGTTTGTAATAATTTAGCCTCACATAACATGCACACATCCTGCATAAATGATTAATGAGATGGAAATGAATATGAAGCAGGCCAGTTTCCTCCCTCTAAGGGTTAAGTTCCATTTCTGCAAATTGGTTTGTGCCCTATTTCTATTCTTTTGCCTCTGTACATCTAGACATTTTCTTGGCATTTGGGGTTCTTTTGTGGTTTCCTGAGCTCTTTGGAGATTTGCTAGTAATTGACCTGTTTGGATTGTACATGACTGGCATCTGTTAATAGATAAGAGAGTCCTACATTCTGTGATAAAGCCCTGGTCACGTTATTAACTTGTGGCCAAACCAGAAGAAGGACTCAGGGGACATCATTTTCCCTGAGACAACTTCATTTTGCTCTTACCGTAATCTCCATTATAAACAAAGCACTTGGTGCTGGAAGAGCTGTGGAACATAAGGCTTGTCAGTCCCACTTTGCCAGTAATTAGTTTTCTAATCCTTTTTCTTCAATCATTTACTTACTCACTCACCCTTTCCTGCACTCACTCCACTTCTACCCCCACCACCTAGACCCTATTGTGCTAAGGGGGCAAGGTCACTATGAGAGGAAAGTCAGACAATTTAACCTCTTCTGCTAACTTAACTGCTAAAGACTCTCTCCTGTACCACCAACATGACATCTAGAAAACAAGGTAAAAATTTAGAGATAGAAAGAAATCATATACTATTCAATCACAAATTCCATAAATGGGAAATCAAAACCTAGGTTTACACAACATTCCACAAGTATCTAATGGTTTTTGGCTATATTAGATTAAAAAGGTTTTGCACAAATAAAGCCAATGTAGCCAACCTTAGAAGGAATGTAAAAAACTGGGAATCAACTTTCACAGTGTTTCTGATAAAGGAATCATTTCAAAAATATAAAGATAACTGAATCAAACCCTTATAAGATTATGTCATTCACCAATTGATAAATGGTCAAAGGATATGAACAGAGA
Source organism: Macrotis lagotis (assembly GCF_037893015.1). Classification (NCBI taxonomy): domain Eukaryota; kingdom Metazoa; phylum Chordata; class Mammalia; order Peramelemorphia; family Peramelidae; genus Macrotis; species Macrotis lagotis. The sequence continues at coordinate 97,992,619 of NC_133659.1, forward strand.
GTTGTCAGATGAAGAAATTATAGCTATTTATAAACATATGAAAAACTTTTCCATATCATTATTGATCAGAGAAATTCAAGTAGCTAGTGTCAACTGGAGTTTGAACCTGAGTGCCTCTTTTCTTTTTTGTAAGGCAATGGGGGTTAAGTGACTTGCCCAAGGTCACACAGTTAGGTAATTATTAATTGTCTGAGGCTGGATTTGAACTCACATCCTCCTGATTTCACCTAGCTGCCCCAAACCTGAGTTCTTTGATACCAAATATGGTAGCTTTTTCTTTGTACAACACTGTCCCCAGGCAAATTAAACTGGATCTTCTTATTCTTTTCATAATGTCAGCATCTTAAGATCATAGATTTAGAGGCAGAATGGAGGACTCTTAGAGGCCATTGAGTCAAATTGTTTTATTTTACAGATGAGAAAACTGAGGCCCAGAGAAGAGAATCTACTTGTTTGGGGCCATACAGAGAGTTAGAGACAAAATTAAAATTTGGGTCTTTCAATTCAAAAGCATTTCCATTTTATTATGTTGCCTGGTTTGATACATGTGAATTTGTTTTCATGTATGTTACATTTAAAAATGTCAACTTGAATATATGTGGAGATCTGAATTAAATTTTGCTCCTAAGAGCCAGAGGGTAAAATAAATACAGACAATTCATTGGTTATAATTGATGAGAAATACTGCTGATCTTGGCACATAAGAATGACAATCCAAATATCAAACTATGTAGCTGGTAATAATCTAGAAGTTAATTAATTACACGTGAGATGAGGGGGGAAAACCCTTTTTTAAAGGGGCTGAAATAAATTCAACATGGGTCTCCATATGCCAATAAGCATTTTAATACAGACTGACTAAAATTTGAAGAGTCAAAGAGAACTCTGCCTTAGAAAAAAGACAAATAATGGAGTTTTGCAGTATGCTAACAAATCCTTAAGTGGGTATAAGAGTGCCCCTTTGTTTAATTTAAAACTATAAAGCAAAAAAGAAAAAGAAAAAAGAAAGGAATTATAGTCAGAAGATATAAGGCTATTGGAAATAGATTTTATGCCTTGGACCTGAGATTTCATTCAATTAAACAAAGATTTATTAAAATAAAGTAGAGGTAAGTAGCCCAGTGAATTGAGTATGAACCTAAAGTCAGGAAGAAGTTCAAATCTAACTCACTTTACCAGACATGTTACCCTGAGCAAGTCCCTTAACCTCCATTTTCCTTAGTTTTCTCATCTGTAAGATGGGAATAATAATAACTCCCAGGGTTTTTGTGAGGATCAAATGAGATATTATTCATAAAATTTTAGCTCAGTGCCTAGAACATATTAAGTCTTACTTATATAAATGTTATTACCATTAATTGGAGTATAATGCAATGGTCTAGGAAGAAGCATTCTTTCAGCAAATATTTATGAAGATCCTATTATCTAATAGCAGAGTATTGGCTGATAAGAAAAAAATATATAACCATTGGTATACCTGCAATGGCTGCTAGATGGCACCATAATGCATCACCCACTGGGATTGGAATAAGGGATGCTCATCTTCCTGAGTGAGTTTAAATCTGATCTCAGGAATTAGTTGTGTGATCCTGGGCACCTCACTTTACCCTGTTTGTCTCAGTTACTTCATCTGTAAAATTAATTGAGGAAGAAAAATAGCAAACTACTCCAAAAACTTTGGCAAGAATACCCCAAATGGGGTCACAAAGAATTGAACATAACTGAAAAATGACCAAACAACAACAGAGTACTTGGAATGAAAAGATAACCAAAACCACCCTCAGTATTTTAAATGGACGTTTGTTATGGAAGGATCTGTTGGATGGGTATGGGTGGTTTATTAATCTGATTTGCTAGAAGTAATACCCACACTGACAGATTACCAGTTCAGTGAAGTATTAGACTTAAATAATTAAAGAATAAAAAAGTACTTTCAGGGGCAGCTAGGTGGTGCAGTGGATAGAGCACCAGCCCTAGAGTCAGGAGTACCTGAGTTCAAAAGGGGCTCAGACACTTAGTAATTACCTAGCTGTGTGGCCTTAGGCAAGCCACTTAACCTCATTTGCCTTGCAAAACAAACAAACAAACAAACAAAAGTACTTTTACTTCTGATGGATCTGGATATCATGATGTGTTCTCAAAGGCTCTTCCAGTAGAGTATGAATTCTTTCTGGAAGGCTGTATTGAATGGAAGAATTTGCTCTCAGTTTTTACAATAGGTTTTTATGTTTTCCCAGAACATGACTGAGAAATTCACAAGAACTCTCAGACTTAAAAAAATAGCTACCAATTTCTGATTACTTATAGGAATATAAATGTTATGAGGATTCTAGACAGTTTCAATACTATCAAGTTTTAGACAGGAAATCTGACAAACACCAGCAATATTTTTCACCACTGATGATAACGGCAAGCATTTATGAGAAAGCCAGATTTGGGAGTCAACAGTTAAAGATGGCATCTGAGTGGATGCTAAAAATTACAGGATCATGGCCAGGAATGGAATGTACTTAACAAAGACTAGTGAGATTTATTTACTTGAAGTCTTTCAAATGATTGCATTTGCAAGGGCTTTAAAATGAAGGAAAAGGAGAATGGGGTAAACCACCAGAAAATATCTTTAGTATAAGAAAAAATAAGACAGGACTTGTTGGAAAAAATGCTGGGAAAGATTGAAGGCAAAAGGAAAAGGAAAAGCAGAGAAGGCGATGCATAAAGTGTTATGAAAACAATGAACTTGAACTTGGACAGATTTTGAGAGATAGAAAAGAATAAAAAAGCCTGGTGTGATATATAGTCTATGGAATCATGAAAAGTCAGACATAACAACAACAAAACAGATTCCAAGGAGAATAGCAACAGAGTTACCCAAGAATAAAAATAACAAAACATATGGCTTTAAATATCTATTAAAAATTCACATATCATGGGTAATAAGAAAAAGAACAATAAAGTCTAATAAAAGGATAAAAATTTGATCACATATTTTTTCCTGAGACTTGTTGGAATGAAATGTGTGTGCAGACTATGGTTCTGGAAGGGTGTACATTAGGAGAGTTTTAGAGGAGGGAGATAGGATCATAGAAAGGTCCCCCTAGGCTACTGATTCCAAAAATTTCATTTTACATATAAGTATTTAGCCCAATCCTCATAGGAAGTTTCAGAGGTAGGATTTAAGTCCAAGCTGGGCTTTTTTTAGCTCTTTCCAATATACCAGTTGAGAAATTTTTATATTAAATAACAGAATCAAATAAAATCTCTGAGCTAGAATGGGAAAGGATGAAGTATATCTAGATGGAAGATCAGCATATACAGAAATAGAAATGATATTGTTACAGGAATGTGCTACAGGCCACCTGGACAGAAGGAAATAGAATAGTTTAGTGCACAGATCATAAACCCAGAGTGATAGAATAGTAACGTGGAGAATTTAATCAACTGGAGCCCTGTGAAATGTCCCGGTGAGATGCTAAAAGCAGGGCAGTTAATAATTTCTTAGCTGGTTTTAATGATTGTTAAACAGTAGATTCCAAATTCTATATAGATGCACTCCAGGATAAAATACAAACTATGTTTTAACTTTTAAAATCCCTCACAGTTTGACCCCAATCTTTCTAAACTCATTGTACATCCTGAACTCTGTAGTCCAGTCAACCTGGTCTTGTTGCTGTTTGTCACACATGACACCTATCTCCCATCTCTGCCTTTGTACTGTCCATTCCCTGTGCCTGAAAGCACTCCTTTCTCATCTCCTCAGAGACCTCTTTTTTTTTTTCATGACACAGCTCAGACATAGCCATCTACAGGAAGTCTTTCTGGATCCCCTGAACAGCTCATATTCTCTCACCCTCACAATTTTGTATTCAACTCTTTCATATTCAGTTTTATTTATTCTCTTTATAATCATTCTGCATATATATATGTACTTGAGGTGGCTCTCATTCAAATAAAGTTCCTTACAATCAGGGATTGTTTTGGTCTTTTTATTTGTTCCTAGCACTTGACGCAGTGCAGAGCTTATTGTTGGTGCTTGAAAAATTATTATTTGTTAATTGATTAATTAATAACCAAGTCCTTAAAAAATTGTCATCTCTCTTGCTCCATAAAACATTCATGCAAATAATTGTTTGACAATATTTTATAAAAGTAAAGCTAAGAGTGTATCATATGTTTAATATAAATATATTATAATATATAATTTAATATTATAATAAAACAATTAAAATTTATACATGTAATAATTTTAATATGTCTACAAATTTTTATTTCTAAATTGTCATAATATAACGGACTATTATATTTACTTTTGATATGACATTTTATCTTATTAACTACAAGCAGAAAAACCCCATTTCATATAAGCTCTTATAAATAGAAATAAAATTTTATTACTAGAGCAATTAAGTGGCACAGTGCATAGAATGCCGGTCCTGGAGTCAGGAGGAACTGAGTCCAAATCTGACCTCAGGCATACCTAGTTGTGTGATCTTGGGTATGTCATTTAACAGCATTGTCTTGCAAAACCAAAAAGAATATTACTTTGATAAATCAGAAAAGTCTTTGTTTAACCATAGCCAAAACACAAGGCAGATCTATTAGCTTTCCTTCTCTAAGTTGAATAAAGTGAAATGTATTATATTTGTCCATGGCAAATAGATTCTATATGTATGTGTTTTTAAAAGAAGATGAGAATTGCTTGCATAGATCTGTCAAGTGATTTCAAAAATGTATTTTTAATAAATCTGATTCCCCTTAAAACATGTTGAAAGGTTTTATGTAACTCGTTCACAAAAGAAGTGATTGTGAAGCATTTGATGTGTCCACATTCACAAAGGTTCACATTTATTTTTTTAAAACATTTTTATTTTAAATTTGAGTTCCAAAATCTATCCCTACCTGACCTAACCTCTCCCTGGGGGGCAACTAGGTGGCACAGTGGATAGAGCACTGGCCTTGGATTCAGTAACATGGGAGTTCAAATCCAGCCTCAGACACTTATCACTTACTAGCTGTGTGACCTTAAGTAAGTCACTTAACCCTGATTGCCTTGCATCCAGGGTCATCTCCAGTCATCCTGATTCATATCTGGCCACTGGACCCAAGATGGTCCTGGAGGAGAAAGTGAGGCTGGTGACTTAGAACAGTATCCCCCCTCACCGAAATCCAATTTACATGCTTGTCATGGCATCACCTCCCTGATGTCATGATCTTCTTCAAAAATAAAGGACAAAGATTATAAACATTATTACTATAACCTCTCCCTGAGACAGAAAGGAATCAGATATATGTTATACATGTACAATTATGCAAATATTTCCCCATTAGTTATTTTGTACAAGAAAACTCAAGAAAAAAATGAAAGAGTAGAAATTGCATGTTTCAGTCTGCACTGAGACAATATCAATTCTTCTTCTGAAGACAGATAGTAGGCTTCATCATTAGTCCTTTGGGATTGTCTCATCCTATTGTATTGCTAAGAATAGGCAAATCATTCACAGTTCTTCCCTGGACAAGGCTACTATGCACAATGCTCTGCTGGTTATGCTCACTTCACTTTTGCAGTTCAAGGTCACACAGCTAGTAAGTGACAAGTGTCTGAGGCTGCATTTGAACTCCCATCTTACTGAATCGAAGGCCAGTGCTCTTTCTAGGTTTTTCTGAAATCATCCTGCTTGTCATTTCTAATAGCACAATAGTATTCCATTACAATCATATACCAGTTTGTTTACTGAATCCTCAGTTGATGGGCATCTCTTTGATTTTATTTTTTTTAAAAAAAACTTATTTAAAGCAATGGGTTAAGTGACTCACCTAAGGTCACACAGCTAGGCAATTATTAAGTTTCTGAGGCTGAATTTGAACTCAAGTCCTCCTGACTCCAGGGCCGGTTGATTTTCTAATTAATAGCTTCTATAAATATTTTGATACAAATAGATTCTTTTCCCTTTTTAAAAAAGATAACTTTTGGATACAGACATAGCAGTGGTATTGCTTGATCAAAGGATATGCAATTGGATAGAGTTCCAAATTGCTCTCCAGAATTGATAGATCAGGTCACAACTTCACCAACAGTGCATTAGTGTCCCAGTTTTCTCACATAAGGGTCATATTTTTAATTAGTGTTTATAGACCTTCATTTCCTTCTAATAGACTAAAATCTATTTAGGATTGGGTATAATTCAGTCCTTCAAGATAATGTCTTCATGTAAAAATCTTTCAACTAAATTTCAATTTAGAATTTTTCTATCAGTAAGTTTTCAAAGTAACAAATCTTCCCCAATATTCATTTAACATACATACATAGTGTCATATAAGAATATGGAACTCTATCTGTTTCAATATAAAATTGAAATATTTCTATTCATTGATCTCAAAGATTTTCAAAAATATAAATTTTTTTCATATTTAAAATTCAAGGGGAGATATCTGAATTCACTTTTTATACAATTTGTCAAACATTGTTTTGGTTACATTGAAGCTATAGATCATACCAACATTCCTCCTATTGAAAAAACTTTTTACACTTTGCAATTCTGAAAGCTATTTAAGAATGCAAGCTATTCCTTTGATATTACAGAGACAGTTTTAAATTTAAAAAACAAACTTATTTTACTGATTAAAAGTACCTTATTTTCTCTTTTTTAAACAAATGGACCCTTCTTTTTATTTTATTTTTTTCTAATTACATGTAAAGATAGTTTTTAACATTCATCCTTTTGCAAGTTTTTGAGTTCCACCTTTTTCTATCACCTTCCCTCACCCCCCCCCGCCCCGCAAGGCAGTGAACCATCTGACATAGGTTGGAAAATGCAATTGTGTTTATCATATTTCCATATTAGTCATGTAAGAAGAATTAAAACTAAAGAGGAAAACATGAGAAAGAAACAACATAAAAGAAGTTTTAAAAAGTGAACATAATATGCTTTGCTCTGAATTCAAATTCCATATTTTTTTCCTCTGGATGTGGATGGCATTTTTATAACAGTTCTCTTAGGATTTTCCTTGATCACTGAACTGCTGAGAAAACTGCTTCTATCATAATATATCATCTTACAATGTTGCTGTTAATGTGTACAATGTTCTCCTGGTTCTGCTCATTTCACTCAGCATCAGTTCATGTGAGTCTTTCCAGACTTTTCTGAAGTCTGACTGCTCATGATTTCCTAACAGAACAATAGTGTTCTATAACATTCATCCTATTTTCACTTGAAAAAAATTGTCTTACCAATATATTTTTCATGTATACTCTCATTTCCATTATTATCATTGGGTTCCCCATTATTTGCAGTTAAAACTGTATACAAAGTAGCTAGTTATCTTTCTTCTCCATCAGTGACATTACTTGATAAATTACATGATAAATATGTTGTTGTTGAATTATTTCAGTCATATCCAACTCTTCTTGACCCTATTTGGGATATTCTCATGGCAAAGACCCTGGCATGGTTTGCCATTTCTTTCTCCAGCTCATTTTAGAGATGAGGAACTAAGAAAAATGGGGTCAAGTGACATACCCAAGGCCTCATAGCTAGTAAAATCTGAAGCCGTATTGAATTTAGTAAGATGAGTCTTCCTGATTACAATATCCTTAGATGCCCCATTTTTGAGAAATATAGTGGGCTACTTTACCTGGATTTAGGCTTTTTTAGTTTTGTGCTTCTATATTTCTGTTATTTAAGTTGTTTCTATTATCTTTGCATGCACAAGTTGAGGTGCTCAGTGGATTTTCTCTTCAAATAATTCATGTATCCATTTGTCAAAAAGGAATATTGTTTTAAAATTTGAATTTTTTTCAAGTTAAGGATTTTAGAAATTAAATTATTTCAAATGATTATCTAAACAATTCTCCAGTTATTTTAACTTTTTAAAAAGTTAATCTTTCTTGGAAAAGTGATAATTATATTATACTTATCAAAATTAGTGGTAATAAGAAACATAGTAGATATTATACATTTTCACTTGACACAAAAATGATTTGACTTCGATTGCACAATCTAGGTTCAAAGGTTATAAGTAATACAACACAACTCTACTGGGCCCATAGACTATATCCCCAATGATAAGGGTACTAAATTATAGAAAACACGGACACTAATTCAAAATAATTTGCAACATAGAAATAGAAAAAAAGAATGGGCCTCTGTCTGTGACCTGATGCTTTACAGCAGCAGCTGGTGGAATCTAGCTATCTAGATATATAGAGGAAAAGTGATCATAAAAAATTCAGCTTTTTTCTTTTTTTGTTAATATTTTATTTGTTTTCCAATTAGACTTAATAATAGCTTCTACCTATCATTTTGATAAGATTTGGAATTATACAATTGCCCCCCACCCTCCCTGCCCTCCCCCCATTCCCCCAAAGAAGGCAGTGCTATGATCTTTACATTGTTTCCATGCTATACATTGATTGAAATTGTGTTGAGAGAGAAATCACATTCTTGAGGAGAAAATAAAATATTAGAGATAGCAAAATCATGTAGTACATAAGACACTTTAAAAAAATTGAAGGTAATAGGCTTTGGTCTTTATTTAAACTCTACAATTCATTCTCTGGATAGGGATGGTGTTCTCTGTCGCAGAGTATTCTAAAATTGTCCCTGATTACTTATTGATGGAATGAGCAAGTCCATTAAGGTTGATAATTACCCTCATGTTGCTGTTAGGATGTACAATGTTCTTCTGGTTCTGCTCATCTTGTTCAACGTCAATTCATGAAAATCTTTCCAGGCCTCTCTAGGATCCTATCCCTCTTGGTTTCTAATAGAATAATAATATTCCATAACATACATATACCACAATTTGTTCAGCCATTCCCCAAATGATGGACATTCACTCGATTTCCAATTCTTTGCTACCACAAACAGGGCTGCTATGAATATTTTTGTATAAGTGATATTTTTACCCTTTTTCATCATTTCTTCAGGGTAAAGGCCCAGTAGTGGTATTGCTGGATCAAAGGGTATGTACATTTTTATTGCCCTTTGGGCATAATTCCAAATTGCTCTCCAGAAAGGTTGGATGAGTTCAAAGATCCACCAACAATGTAATAGTGTCCCAGATTTCCCACATCCCTTCCAATATTGAACATTGTCCATTGTGGTCATATGGTCAATCTGATAGGTTTGAGGTGATATCTCAGCTACTTTAATTTGCATTTAATTTGCATTTCTCTAATCAGTAATGGTATAGAGCAATTTTTCATATGACTATGGATAGCTTTGATTTCCTCATCTTTAAATTGCCTCTGCATAACCTTTGACTATTTGGCAATTGGGGAATGGTTTTTTTTTTTTTTTATAAATTTGACTTAGTTCTCTATATAGTTTAGAAATGAGTCCTTTGTCAGAAACACTAGTTGCAAAAATTGTTTCCTAATTTACTATATTTCTTTTGATCTTCATTACAATGGTTTTGTTTGTACAAAAGCTTTTTAATTTAATGTAATCAAAATTATCTAATTTGTTTTTAATGAAATTCTCCATCTCTTCCTTGGTCATAACCTACTTCCCTTTCCATAGATCTGACAGGTAACCTATTCCTTGATCTCCTACTTGGTTTATAATATTGTCTTTTATGTCTAAATCTTGTATCCATTTTGATCTTATCTTAGTGTAGGGAGTCAGATTTTGGCCTAATACAAGTTTTTTTCATACTAACTTCCAATTATCTCAACAGTTTTATAGAAGAGAGAATTCTTACCCAGAAGCTGGACTCTGGGTTATCAAATAGCAGATTACTATAATAATTTCTGCTGTCTCTTTTGCACGTAATCTATTCCACTCATCCACCACTCTATTTCTTAGCCAATATCAGAGTTGTGATGACTGGTGCTTTATAATATAATTTAGATCTGGTAAGGCTAAGCCACCTTCTTTTGTACTTTTTTCATTAAATCCCTGCATATTCTTGACTTTCTATTTCTCCATATGAATTTAGTTACAATTTCTTCTAGCTCATTAAAGGAAATTTTTGGAGGTCTGATTGGTAAGGCACTAAATAAGTAGTTTAATTTAGGAAAATTTAGGAAATTTTAGGAAAATTTAGCTTAGCCTATCCATGAGCCGTTGATATTTTCCCAGTTATTTAAAACTGATTTTATTTGTGTGAAAAGTGTTTTATAATTGTTTTCATAGAGTTTCTGAGTCTGCCTTGGCTGACTTCCAAGTATTTTCTATTGTCTGGTTACTTTAAATGGAATTTCTCTTTTTAGCTCTTGTTTCTGTATCTTGCTAGTAAAATATAGAAATTCAGTTTTTTTCACCAAAAATATGTCATGTCAAATTATCTCTCTCTCCTTTTCTGACTGAGACATTAAAAAGGTAGATTAGAGACTCCCTGAATAAGTAGGCTTTCCAGTTTTAGGTCAAGCTTTTCATAATATCATGAATGGATGAAATGAAGAGGTTTACCCCAATAGTCAAATCCAAAATATTATCATGAATATTCAACATTATCTTGAAAAGAGTCTCTACTAGCAAACATCTAGATTGATTTTTACAGACCCAGACTGATGTAGCTATAACTTTGGGGGAGGTTTTAAAATTAAAGCTATATTATAGTGTTCAAAATGAATCTTGTAAAAAATATAATAAAATATTTGCATCGATTAAGAAAAAAGAGGTCTCTAGTAGTATGTTCCAGTAATCTAGAATAATTTGGCTTTATGTTAACATTTTTGATTGTTTTATTTTTTTCAATTACATGCAAAGGTATTTTTCAATTCATTGAATTCACCCATTTGCAAGTTAACGAGTTCCATATTTTTCTAATACCTTGCCCCCCACATGGCATCAAACATTCTGTTATAAGTTGTACATATACAATCATGTTTAATATATTTCCACATTAATCATGTTGTGAAAAAAAGAATTACAATTAAGAGGAAAAGCATGAGAAAGAAAGAAAAAAACACATTTTAAAAATTGAACTTATGATGCTTTGTTCTGTATTCAGATTACATAGTTTTGGGGGGTTTTCTTTTATTTTTTGAATGTCTCAGGATGGTCTTTGATCAGTGAACTGCTGAGAGGAGCTGCATCCATCATAATTCATCCATATCACAATATTGCCCTTGATGTGTACAAAGTTCTCCTGGTTCAACTCACTTTCACTCAGCATCAGTTCTCATGATTTCTTTTTTTTTTATTCAAATTTTATTTTAGTTTTCCAGTTACATGCATAGGTAGTTTTTACCATTTGTCCATTTGCAAATTTATGAGTTCCACATTTTTCTACCACTCTCTCTTCCCTGATTCCCTCCCCAGGGAAGTGAACAATCTGACAAAAGTTGTACAATTGCAGTCATGTTTGATGTATTTACATACTAGCCATGTTGTGAAAGAGGAATTAGATAGGTAATGGGGAAAATCATGAGAAAAAAAGGAAAAGCAAATAAGGAGTTTTTAAAAAGTGAGCATAATATGCTTTGCTCTGCATTTAAACTCCATGATTTTTTTTACTTTGGATGTGGATGATATTGCCCATAGCAGTTCTCTAAGGATTGTATTTGGTCTCTGAACTGCTGCTGCTCATGATTTCCAACAGAATAATAAATAGTATTCTATAACATTCATATACCATAACTTATTCAGCCATTTCCTATTTGATGGGTCTCAATTTCCAATTCTTTGCCATTACAAAAAGATCTGATGTGGGTCTTTTCCCCTTTTTTATGTCCTCTTTGGGCATATAGAACTAATAGTGTCATTGCTGATATTTTAACATTTTTAATAATCACTTGGAAAAAGGCATAGATAACAGGCTCATCAAATTTGCAGAATTTGCAGGTGAATTGGCTAAAATTGGGTGAATGACAATGACACATTAGAAAACTGGGTAGGCTTATTTGATGAAATTCAATGGAAAAATCTTATACTTAACCTAAGAAAAATCAGTTTCATAGTCATAAGACAGAAGTATGTAAAGGTAATGGTTCATGTAAAAATAGTCTATGGATATTATTGGATAATAGGCTCAATATTTGTTTGTTAGTTCAGAGTGAGTAACCAATGAAGTTAATGCAATTTTAAACTGCCTTAAAAGAATCATAGTATTTGAGATGAGGAAAGGATGAGTCAGACCACATCGAAAGTATTAGTTTCCATAGTGGACACTGCATTTTAAGAGGGACATTGAAAGAGGACAGAGCTAATAACAATAAGGATAATTTATATTGTATTAAAATTTAAGTTTATAAATACATCACATAAATTTTCTTATTTATTTTTAAAAATAAAGATTGAAATAAGTATTATAATTTTTATCACATCTATTTAATAAAGGATTAAATTGAGACTTAGAAAACTGAAACAGGGTAAGTAGGTGGCACAGTGATGGCATCCCTGGAGTCGGGAGGTGCTGAGTTCAAATTTGACCTCAGACACTTGAAACTTTTTAGTTGAGTGAACTTGAGCAAGTCTCTTAACCCCAATTGCTTTGGGAAAAAAAGAGAAGAAAAATTTAGGCAATTGGGATGATAAAAGCATCCAAGTTTATACTGAAGATAGATTTTTCCCTAGACTTAGAGATACTTAGCCTGGAGAGAAAACTCAGGAGGGATATAATAGCCATCTTCAAATATTTAAAATTTGGTCATATGTAGGGAGAATTTAAATCTTTCATGCCTGGCCTAAGAGGGCAGAGATAGGAGTAATGGGTAGAAATTACAGTAAGACAGATTTCTTTTCAATATAAAAAGAAAAAGCAACTTCTGAACAGTAGGAGCTATTCCAAAGTGGGATGTGTTGCCTTGGGAGGAAATGAAAAGAAAGGGGAGGAAGAGGAAGAGGAGTGTGATGATGATGATGATGATAATGATAATGATGATGATGATGATGATGATGATGATGATGATGAACAACCCCAGCCAACCTGTTCTTGACCAGCTGAACTTCAAAATGATTCCTCCCATTTCTTAGATGGTCATTGATGACTTTGGGGTATTATAGTTTCCAGTCAGCATAGACAATATTCTCTTTCTCTAAGTTTTACTTGCCCTCCTCTTGCCTGTGCTCAGGTAATTGTGCCAGATTCCTAATATCCTTCTGTTTCTCCACCATAAGGAAAGAGGGAATAGTTCAATTACTGGACCCTGGTGAGATTCTCAGAATGGAAACTATGAAGTATTTAAGCTTACAAAGTAACTTCCTGAAACAGAAAACTAAATGAAGGAGGAAAACTCCTGCTGCCTTCTTTATAAGGAACACATTGCCCTGGCATGGTCTAGGCCAGTAGACTCAAACTCTTATTCATTCATCCCTATGTATTAAAAAGGATGAACAGGTACCTTCAAAGTGTGTGTATATATTTACCTATTTGGTTATATATACCTACTAATGATTAAAGATATAATAAATTTTATTTAACAACAATAAAGACAATGCTAGCAATAATAGCAGCTTGTACTTTAAGGTTTACACAGTTTTGAAAAATATCATCTCATTTTATCCTCACAACAATCTGAGAGGTAAGTACTATATTGTTAACTCCATTTTACAGATGGGAAAACTGAGGCAAACAGAGGTTCAAGTGACTTGCTGAGTCACGTAACTACCATTTGAAGTGAGATTTGAACTCAGTTTTTTGATTCCTGTGTTATATCTACCATGACATCTTTTTTTTAAAGGATAAAATATTATTTGATGACAAAATCAATATGATGCCGTTGTGATCTACCAATAGAGGTCTGAAATTATCAGGCCTATACTTTAGGAAAATTACTTCAAGGGCTTTATGGAAGATGAATTGAAAGAGGGAGATAATTGGATCACCAAGTCCAACATAGAAGCTATTGCAATAATCCAGGAAGGAGATGACTATGGCCTAAACTAGAATGGTAGCAGTGTGAGTAGGAAGAAGGGGTTGAACAAGAATGATGTTGGAGACAGAATTGACACTTGGCAACTGATTAAATATGGGAGTTGGATGAAGAAAAAAACATCAAATATGGCACTAAAACTGTGAATCAGAGTGAATGAATGGAAGGTTGATAAAATTAATAAGGTATTTTGGGGGTGGGGAAGGGGAGAAAATAATGTGAGTGACATATGTAATATATATTATAATCCATTCACATTGTGCAATTTACTGCCCCATCCAAAAAAAATCGGGGTGGGAGGGAAGATTGAAGGATCATGGAGGCTCTTACCCATGAGTCACTGTCCCAAAACCACTCATAATGTGAAGAGGATAGGGGAAAGGAGCAGAAGGATGGTATTCTCTGCAGTACGGAGTGCAGAATTTTCCCAATTCCACCCATGCAATTATTGCAGCAGGCCCCAGTGCAGCAGTTTCCCAGAGATGTCAACTAGAAAAGAATTTGGCAGCTTGCAAAGTGGAAAGAGGAGAAAAAATAGGGAAAGGTTGGGGGGCCAAAGGCAGATGTAGTTGCATTGAGGACAAAATGTATGTTTGACTATTTTGGAAAATGTAAAATTCAATCTATCTTCCCAATCTCTAATTAATTGATTATTCATTCCTTGTTTTAATGCCATAGCCTCCTAGAGGGAGCATAGCTCCCACTCAGGGGTCTTCTGGTCTGTCACAACGCTCAGGAATAAAACTTCCTGAAAAAGAAGTCAGCCCTGGGGGCGGCTAGGTGGCACAGTGGATAAAGCACTGGCTCTGGAGTCAGGAGTACCTGGGTTCAAATCTGGTCTCAGACACTTAATAATTACCTAGCTGCGTGGCCTTGGGTAAGCCACTTAACCCCATTTGCCTTGCAAAAAACTAAAAAAAAAAGTTATTCATTTAACTCAGTCCTTAGTTTCTCTGAACTAGTCCTCTCAAACTTTTAAACTGTATTTTTCAATACAAAAATATATTAAACATACACATGAACATAAAAATACCAAACACATTCCCAGACAAAACATTAATTCTACTTCCTATCCATAAATGGAAAATCTGCAGAAGCAGTCACAACCACAGGCCAAGCTCAGAATTTGCATAAGAATAAGCCCTTTCTGAAGATCTCAAAGGTTGAAATATAGAAGAGAAAAAATATTTAAAAATCTGAATTTGTCATGTTCTTACATGATCTCATTTGGCACCAGAAAGATGTGCAGTTATGTTAGAAAAAAAAAAGTTATACTGAAGAAAATATAGATGCTGCATATATGAGTAAGAGATGATATTTTAGAAAGAATTCAACTGAACAGTCAAAATGAAGATTAAGAAATATTTCTGTTTCTAAGATGCTTTTCATATTAACCAGTTATTTCCACAGAAGCAAAGATAAACTGGTATTGTCCAGACATGCAGATAGAAAAAAAAACAAGAAATAAAAGAAGCTTAAGTGACCTGTACAAAGTCCTAGTTGGCAAAACAGGAGACAGACCCAGAAATTCAACCCAAGTATGCAAACTCCCAGGCCTGTGTCCAATTCATTCCATCAACGCAGTTAAGTTAAGCAATATGGGTTCATTGCTTCCTATACTATTAAATTCAAAAGAACACAGTATTTGAATGTCTCCTCGCAAGCTTCTTACCCAAGAGCATATAAATACATAAAATGTTTTCCATGATTAGAATGTGAAAAGAGAATTTGAATTTCTTAGATTATCATTTTTGCAAAAAGTTAATATGTATATGAATTAATAAATAAGCATTTGCTATGTTCCAAATCTATGTTAAACACATGAAGAGGAAAGTGAAAGTTTCTGCTCTCACATTTTTTACATGTTATCTATTTATCTATGTATACATCTCTGTGTATTTGTGTGCAGCGGGTTCAAGCAATGATTTCATTAGTACAGAGAATCTCCATTGATAAAATATGTACTAATGCAGACTGTAACTATTCAATTTCGAATCTTTAAAAGTTTCCTAGTGAACTGAGAGTTTAAGTGATATAACAGTGGTCATACTACCAGCATGAGTCAGAAGTTGGATTTGAATCCAGGTCTTCTGGAATCTGAGGTTGGTTCTCTACTCCCACCATGTCTCTCACCAAGCTCTCTTATAACAAATACTAATCAACCATAATATGATAAAATATATCATCAATATGAAAATATCTTATATGGATATATTTAGAAGAACTTTATTTGTATTGGCTTGTATATCTTCAATATTTTTTAAAGTTGCACAACTTTCTCCATAATGTGTACTCCAGTATTTCTGCGGATATTCCCTCCATTGATACCTAGCTGAATAGCAGAAAGGTAGAACATCAAGTCCATCAAAGCTTTCCTTTAAAGAAGTCAGAATCTAGGCTTTTCAGACCATTCTAGTTTCCAACTGTAGCTCTGCTTAGTGTCAATTCCACAGAACAAGATGTTCCATGTCCTGTGGACCCCCATGGATTCCTTCCCCTAGAAGCACCTTTCTAGTTTCCTTTTTTGCAGCATCTCTTCCCATTTGATTGTAATCTCCTTGAAAGCAAGGACTGTTTTTTTTTCTTTTATTTGTATCTTCAGCACTCATTGTAGGCACTTATTTATTGAATTAAATTGAATTTACAAATTGACTTCCCAGTTTATATTTATACAACTTTAAAATCATCATTAAGTATGAATTGAGAATGCCAGATACAAAGATAGTGGTTTTCCCTAGTTAAAACAAAAGTTTCAGATATATAATTCTAAATTTGAAATTTAATCTCCTCTTGTTTCTTAAGTTTTCAAACTTTAAACCACTTCTGTCATTCTCTGTGAAAACTATAAACAAATTCCTAAACTTCTCTGAAATTTAGGAAATTCTCTAAGATTTATGATCTGTATGGGTAGAGAAAATCCCTAAGGTTGTGATCTATAGCAGAGAAAATTCAAACATCCTCAATTCTCCCACTTAAGATAAAAATAATAATTACAAATCCTTCATATTCTTCCATGCATTATCAAATGAAGTAACATGGAGGCATCAAATATTTTGGCATTTTCATAGCTTTTGGCTCTATTTTATATAGTCACAGTATATTATAAATGAATCTACTCCTAATATGTCAAGCATGGTCTGGATTTCCAAGACCAAAATTTTTAAATTACTTGTAATAACAGTATTCTAATGGGAAAAAACAAGGACATATGCATGACTGTCCAGAATTAATATTAAGATAGGTTATTAACAAGTTGGGGAATCAAAAAAAGTCCTTATGCATAAAATAGTGTTTGAACTGCAATTAAAAAGGAAGTGATAGGGGGCGGAGCCAAGATGACCACATGAAGGGATCTGATAAAAACTCATAAACTAAGGACTCTAACTGAACTTTCGAGAGACAGAACCCACAAAGGGACCCAGTGAGGCAGTTCTCCTACTCAAGGTAACTTGGAAAAGAGCAGAAAGGCTCTGCTCCCCGGGGCCGGAGGGGCAGCCCGCCAGAGGGGTAGCCCGCCAGAGCCAAAGAACTTCAGCCTCCCGGAGGCAGCCCCAGGGCGCTGGGAGCCTCAGCTCACAGCAGCGGAGGAGTCTCCTGAGCTGCACCCCGGGGAGCACCAGCACAAAGTGGGGGAACAGTGGGGGGACCTCTGCCAGAGCAAGCACGTGGAGCCCAGCCCTCAGGGCACACAGGGAGCAGCTTGGTCTTTCTACAGCCCAAATCCAGGAAACAGAAGCAGGAGCCGGTAAGCAGGAGCCCCCAGGGCATGAGCCCATTGAGCTGAGGGAGGGGAGTGAAGAGAGGCTGCAGAGCTCTGTCCTCTGACCCTGGAACAGGACTCTGGAGCTCTGACCACATTCAGATCCTGATCACAGTCTAGGCCCCCCCATAGAACAGCAGGGCTCCCCCACACACACCTCAGCCCTGTGGCAGAGGGGGGCGCTTATGGTCATTCACAGACCAGGAGGGAGGACAGAACCTGAGACCCTTGTGGGAGTGTCCCAAAAGCTCAGGAAGCACCCCAAAAAACAGGCTTAGGCTGGGAAAATGAACAAAGAAACAAGAGGAAGACCATTGAGAATTATTTTGCAAATGAGCCCAAGAAGGATCAAAATACTCAGTCTGAAGATGAGGAAGCACAAGCTCCTGCATCTAAAGACTGCAAGAAAAACAGAAATTGGCCTCAGGCTATGACAGAGCTCAAAAAAGACTTTGAAAATCAAATGAGGGAGATGGAAAAAACTGGGAAAAGAAAGGAGAGAGATTCAGGAAAAACATGAAAATGAAGTCAGCAGCTTAGTCAAGGAAATCCAAAAAAATGCTGAAGAAAATAGCATGCTAAAAACCAGCTTAGGTCAAATGGATAAAACAGTTCAAAAAGTTATTGAGGAGAAGAATGCTTTAAAAAGCAAAATTGGCCAGATGGAAAAAGAGATAAGAAAACTCTCTGAGGAGAATAAATCCTTCAGACAAAGAATAGAATTCAGGGAGATTGATGAATTTACCAGAAATCAGGAATCAATACTTCAAAACCAAAAAAGGTGAAAAATTAGAAGAAAATGTGAAATATCTCATTGAAAAAACAACTGATATGGAAAACAGACTTAGGAAAGATAATTTGAAAATTATTAGAATACCTGTAAGTCATGATCAGGAAAAGAGCCTTGACATCATTTTCAAAGAATTACTACAGGAAAATTGCCCTGATATTCTAGAAGCAGAGGGCAAAATAGAAATGGAGAGAATCCACCGATACCCCCGAGAAAGAGATCCCAAAAAACCAACCCCTAGGAATATTATAGCCAAGTTCCAGAACTCCCAAGTCAAAAAGAAGCAGCCAGAAGGACACAGTTCAAATATCGTGGAGCTGCAGTCAGGATCACACAGGACTTAGCAGCAGCTACATTGGAAGCTCGTAGGGCTTGGAATACAATATACCGGAAGGCAAAAGAGCTTAGAATGCAGCCAAGAATGAACTACCCAGCAAGGCTGAATGTCCTCTTCCAGGGAAAAAGATGGACTTTCAATGAACCAGGGGAATTTCAAAGGTTCCTTTTGGAATGGCCAGAGCTGAACAGAAGGTTTGATCTTCAGATACAGGACTCAGGTGAAGCATGGAGATTGGAGGAGAAGGGGGAAATAGGAGGGACTTAATGAACTGCATGTATAGAAAAATGATACTGATAATATTCATATGAACCATCTCAGTTAATAGAGCAGGTAGAGGGAGCTCTTATAGTGGAAGCACAGGAGAAAGCTGAATTCGAAGATAAAATATGGTGTAAAAATGGAGTCAATAAGAAAAAAAGGGAAATGGAATGGGAGAAAGAAAAAGGAGAGGGGGAATAGTCCAAGATATTTCACATAATAAGATGTTTTTTATTACAATGAGCTATTGCAATGATATGGAAGGGGGGAGGCAAGGGGGAATGAGAGAACCTTTGCTCTCATCAGAGATGGCTAGGAGAGGAAACAGCAAATATACTCAATGGGGTATAGACAACTGGAGTAAGAAGGAGGGGGGAGCAGGGGGAAGGGGTGGGGATGTGAATAAAGGAGGAGAGGATGGACCATGGGGGCACAGTGGTCAGATATAACACATTTTTTTTTTTACTTCTTGCAAGGGGCTGGGATTGGATGGCCTGCCCAGGACCATGGGGCAGGTGGATTCTGGGCCTAAGGGGTGGTATGGGGGCTCAGGGCTTCTTGGCCCCAGGACCAGGGATCTGTCTGCTGCGCCACTCAGCGACCCTACAGCAGAGTCAGAGTGAAAGGAGAGAGAAAAAATATAGTACATGTTAGTGTAGAAATAAGAAAGGAGGGAGTTGCGATCAGCAATGGCAACATTGGAAAAATATGGAAGTAACTTTTGTGATGGACTTATCATAAAGAATGTGATCCACTCACGACAGAGTTGATGGTGTTGGAACAAAGACTGAAACACATTTTTTGTTATTATTTGGGGGAGGGTGCAGGGCAAGTGGGGCTGGGTGGCCTGCCTGGGGCCACATAGCAGGGTGATCATTGGGTGTCTGGGGCCGGATTTGGACCCAGGTGCTCCTGGCTCAAGGGCCAATGCTCTGTCTGCCACCACCCCTACTATTATTACTATTTTATTTTATTTTGGGTCTTTTTTTTTTTTCTTCTTTTTGGTTTTTGCAAGGCAGTGGGGATTGGGTGGCTTGCATGTCACATGGCTGGGTGATTATAGAGTTTACGAGGCTGGATATGGACTCGGGTGCTTGTGGCTTCAGGGCTGGTGCTTCGTCCATTGCACCACCTGGCCATACCTACAATTATTACTATTTTTTTTTAATTTTAAATTTTTTTTTCTCCCCCCCTTTACTTTTTTGCCCAAGCAAGTCTATCTATATTCATGGGGGGAGGGGTATTTTGTTTACTTGTAAAAAAGTATATTTTATTAATGTAAAGAAAAACATTTGTATAAAATGAGAATAAAAAATAAATTTAAAAAATTTAAAATAAAAAAAAAGGAAGTGATAGACACCAGAATAGCTTTGAGAGTGCATTCCAGGCATATGATATATCCAGGGCAAAGTTATGGAGATAGGAGAAGGAGTATACAGTATGAAGAGCAGAGAAAAGGCCTGGCCTGTATGTAGAATATGTATAATGTAGAATATATAAGAAGAAGCAATGTCCAAAGAGGCTGGAAAGATAAATTGAGACCTGTTCGAAAGGGCTAGAAACAAAGGAATATTGGATTTGCCCAAATAAGGGAGACTTGGGATTAGATCTGTGATTAAGGAAAATGACTTTAGCAATAGTATGTAAGTTGTATTGATAAATCAGAGTGATCAAATAGAAGACTACTGCAAAAATCTAGGTAGGAGGTGATGATAACAGAAAAGAAGTTAGTCACTATGTAAATAAAAATATAGTGAGTTCTTGGAGAGGTAGAGATGGCAAAACTTGGCAAATGATGAGAAAGTTGAGAATGAGGAAAGTTGAGGAATGAATGATAATTCCAAGGCTATTAACCATCAAGGCTAGGAGGATGCAGGTATTTTGCTACAGATATAGGAAAATTCAGAACTAAAGAGAGTATGAGATGAAGGATATTAAGTTCAGTTGTGGATATGTTGAATTTAAAATGTCTCTGGAACATCCAGTTTGAAATGCAATTTGAGACTTGGAAGAGATAAATGATGAGAGATAAAGAAAGATAAATCATATAGACATGGATAAGTTTAGACATAAGCATAGGTTATAGATATATGTATATATATGTAGCTATAGATATGAGAACTAGGTTTAATTAATTGCACTTTTGCATTAAAGGTAATTTGCTTTCTTGCTTGTCAAGAAAGCTTCTTGACTGAATCAAATAATAAGAATTAGATGATTGAAGAAGTTCTCTTGAATTGATCAAATATATTGAGAGGACTTATAAAATTAAGAGCTCTCTGAGAAATAGCAGCAAATTCTGACAGTATGGCAGCAGAGTGGAAAGAATGGGTACATACAGAATTAATTTGGAAAGAACCAACATCCCACCGGCAACCAGCAAAAGAAGAAAGTAAAGGTAAAACGATATGTCAGAGGAAAGATATCAAGGAATGCCATCAGATTGTTGATGGCTAATCCCAACCATAGTCCCTACTTATTCAAGGTCTGAAAAGAGCTACAAGAAAGATCTGTTTTTACCCCAAGTTCCCCTCCCAGTGTCTGTCTATCAATAAACACTGTAATATGGTCTGTTGCTTCATTATTCAAATGTTTCTGGGAATTTCAAATTTCTCATCAATTACAATTATAATTACAAAGAAGTCAAAGTTTAGCTAGAGATTGTTATGAATGTAAATTAAGGCAGTTCCAAATCTCTGCCTAAGCATTAGGATCTTTCCTAACTGGAGGATCAGAACAATTATGATTACACTCGTAATATTTTGTCTGAATTAAACTACCCATAGCAATGGAGGAGGGAACTTCATGGATATGAAAGGTCATCATATTGTCTCTAAGTTTTAAATAAATTAGTTATTATAATGAAGTACCAAAAATATATGTATGTATATATATATGTGTATATATGCAGCTTATCTCATACTTTATACATACATGCATGTATGTATCATATATAGTATATGCATAACATATATTTGTATGTATATCTGAGAGTCACTTGCATAAAGATGATAGTAAAATAATGGGATGAGTTTACTCAAAGAGAAAGGTCTAAAGAGAAGTGAGCCTAGATAGGAACTTTGAACCAAATCATTAAATACATAGTGAATGAGCAAAAGAGACTGAGAAATAATTAGGTAAGAAGAGAAAAAGGAAAGGGTAGTGCTACAAAAACCCATAGAGAGTATCTTGGAGGAGAGCATGGTCACTGGTAGCAAAAAGAGCAGACAAAAGTTGAGGTCTGAGAAAAGACCATCAGATTGGGCAATTAAAAACTGTAGTTAACCTCAGAGAGAACCATTTCAGTTGACTGATAAGGTTAGAAGCCAGATTACAAAGGGTTGAGAAGAGAGTATGAGGACAGGAAATAGAGGTAAGTAATATAGACAGATTTTTCAAGGAATTTGGAGAACAAAGGGGAAGGCTCAAGTGGGTGATTGTGGGTGGCATTTTCAGTAATCATCAAATGACTAATGAATTGTTCACACTCCTGAGAATTTTCACACATTATTTTCTCCTCATTCCTAGGATTCTTTCATAAGTTGTTTTTCTAGATTTTTGGGAAAGCGCAAGTAGTGAAATCTTTACATAAAGTCTCTAAAGACATAACTAACCAAATTTAGAAGAATCACTAGAGTTCTCATGAAGATATCTACAAATGAAGATATCTACAAATAGAAAAAATATATATACATATATAGGCAAAGTATGCATATACATATATATATATTTTGGGGGTGTCTATATACACAACATATATGTGTGTATATATTACATTCTTATGTATCTATATATGCACAATTCATTGTATTTATACACACATGTAGTCTCTTAAGAAAAGTAGTATGAGGCTTAGAGGGCTGGGTCTGGATTCAGGAAGTCATAAGTTCAAATCCAGCCTCATACTCTTTCTAATTCTGTGACCTTTTCCAGGCATATGCCTCAGTTTCTTCATCAGTAAAATGAGGATAAAAATAACAATTACTTCCAGTGGGATCAAATCAAATTAAATAAAAATTATAAAACACTTAGTGTCTGGTAATAGATTTTTATGACTAATTGATTAATTGTTCATATCACCAGAGATAATATGAGCAACTAGGTAGTACAGTGGATAGAGCACTGGCCCTGAAGTCAGGAGGACCTGAGTTCAAATTCAGCCTCAGACAACTGACGCTAGGCAAGTCACTTAACCCTGATTCCCTCACATCCAAGGCTATCTCCAGTCATCTTAATTCATATCTGGTCACTGGACCCAGATGCCTCTGGAGGAGAAATTTGAAGCTGGTGACTAAGCATAGCACCCCCCCCCACTCAAATCCAATTCACATGCTCGTCATGGCATCACCTCCCCTGATGCCATGACCTTCACTGAGAACAAAGGACAAAACAACAAAAACAGCATATCACCAAGAAATAAGATAAAGTGTTTTGCTAGTGTGAAGTATATGAACTAATAATTAAGCATATTCTGGGACTTACTGCTTTTCAATTTTACAGAGAAACCTCATTTCTGTAACTTCTCATAATATGACTTTTCTCTTGCTTATATTAATGTTGTTTAAGTCTTCTATTATTGTTTGATCCAACTTGCAAATGTGGTTTGTTGAACTACTTGTACCTATGTAGATGACTAGAAATTTTCCTTTTCTGGAGTTTTTTACTTGACTCAATTTTTTTTTTTTTTTACTTTTCAAACCACAATAGTAAAGGGTTTGGGGTTTTTTTTTTTTTTTTTGCTTTTTTTAAGTGTAGTTGTATGGTTTATTTCAATTTTTGGTCTTCCTTCACTCCTTAGATCCCCATAATCTTTTGTCATTTGCATTCAGTTGCTAAATAAAAGGGTCTAGAATTTCTAATGTGTTTTTGCTTTTTTTTCCCCCCATTCCTTTTTTATAGCTTTATAATGCCAATACGGTACTCAAGTGTTCTACTCTATGGACTAACTGGTTATTGGTACAATCATTTTGTGTCTTTCTGCAGGCCTCCAGAAGCAATCTAGGCTCTTCTGGTTGATATTATAGCAACAACCCCTATACACGGCTGAATGCAAGTCCTGAAATGTTTTCTATACCTTCTGTCAAATAATGTGAGAGAATGTGGCCATTCATTATGGATATAATAGACACCAGCTTTGTTGGATTATGTTATTTTGGTACAATTTGGTACAAACTCAAAAGAAGCATTAAAATTCCAGTCTAAGCATGCACATATCATTTTCAAAGGCATTTAAAATTGCATTGCTGTTTCTGAAATCTAGCTTGTTAGGTATATGATTTTTAGAGACTCTACATTAGGTAAAAAATTTCAAAGACCTAAAGTTTTTCAACACTCCTCTAATTTAACTTTTAGGGATGCCTTGATTCGATATCTTATTTAGGAATGTAGTTTATTGTTGTTGTTGTTGTTTTTGATTTCCTGCACCATTCAGCAATATATATTTGGTCATTGGGTGACTTGAAGCTAAGGGTACTGTTAACTAAAACAATCCTTGTGTGCAATTAATAGGACCATAGATTTAGAGCCAATAAAGACCTCAAAAACCATCTAGCACAACTCCCTTATTTTATAAATAAAAAAAAACTGAGTCCTAAGTTAACTTAATTATTCTAAGTCACATAAGTAGTAAATATAGAGGCAGAATAACAAGATTTGAACTCATGTCTCCTGACTCCAAAATCTCTTTCCCTATACCAATGTCAATACTTATATCTCCAGTCTGTTTCATGAGTACTTGTTGACTTTAGTGTTCAATATGATCTACTTTGAAACCTTTCTGGAAAGTGAAGCATTCATGTTCCTTGTATCTGATCTCATTTGCCCTTTCTTATTTTGTTGTTTGAAAGGAAAGTGTTCCACTCTCTTGGCTGCTATCCATGGCTAGTTCTGTGCAGGACTAGCTGATGATTCTATGCCACCCCATTACTCTAACTCTTAGAAGCAATTTCATCACACAGTAGCAATATAATTTATTATTAATGTAATTTAGTTTTGTTCAGTTAATCTGCAATAGTAGATGGAAATTCCTGATTTTGTCCTTTAGAAGAGCTTTTAATTCTTAAGATCCTTTATTTTTCAAAGAATCAGATTTCTGTTATTTCATCCATATCATGCAACTCATTGTCTGAGATAGAACATGCTGGGATTTAATAACATTATCCCCTGCCTGATTAAGTTTGTGGTCATCTCAATGATTCTGTCTCTAACAACTATTGAAGATTTACTCAAAAACCTAAATGGAGGGGCGGCTAGGTGGCGCAGTGGATAAAGCACTGGCCTTGGAGTCAGGAGTACCTGAGTTCAAATCTGACCTAGCCATGTGGCCTTGGGCAAGCCACTTAACCCCATTGCCTTGCAAAAAAAACTAAAAAAAAACCCCCACCTAAATGGATCTGTGTTCTCATCTATTTGGAAATTTCTGCCCATTAGGCTGATAACAATCCATTCATCTCTGTCAATTCTCTGTTACTCTTGTCCATGTCTTTCGCCAAGGTCACCATAATAGGTTCTCCCAATCTTCTGGAAGTATTCCTTGCTTGCTCCAGACATCACAAATATTACAGTGGAGCATTATACAGCCACTTGTCATCTCTCACTCTCATCAAATAACCATCATATCTTCACTTTATGGTATACAAATCTTTAATAATATTTTGCTCCTACATATTTTATTTTGCATTATAATGAAGCAAAGGAATGATCGAAGACCAATTCTCAACAGACAATCTTTGGTGCTTATCCAGAATCAACTAGGTTCTCACTATGCAAAAAGGAAGTCATTTTAATTTTCCCTTGTTCTGAAAAAGTATGGTGAAAATCTGTCAAAGAGAAGTGATAAGTGTGCACAGAAACACAATATAAGGAAAATTTAGTTGGAACACAGTTTGGCTGGAACTTGGGAATTGAGACCAGAGCAAGAAATATGTCTGATTGCAATGAACGTCCTCTCCACCATCAGAGAAACCATGCACAGGGTGAATTTCCTGCTTCCCCTTTCCTACTCTCACTGTCCAAGAGGGCAGAAAACAAAAGTTTTATTTTTACCTAAAGTTATATCTATAATTTCTGTTTAATGAATCTGAATGCTCACTATAAAAATGAAAGACCTTCATTATTTCTGAACAGGAAGTTATTAAAATGGCATAAAGAGTTGACATAAGATACATAGAGAAAGAAATTCAGGAAACACACCTGCCCTGTGTATATTGTCTTGATTGGAGTTATTCTTCTCCCCTCATTCTGGGACTAAATAAGAGAGGATCATATTGATATAGCTTTTAAAAATAGTTTTATAGGGGCGGCTAGGTGGTGCAATTGATAGAACACTGACCCTGGAGTCAGGAGTACCTGAGTTGAAATCCAGCCTCATACACTTAATAATTACCTAGCTGTGTGGCCTTGGGCAAGCCACTTAACCCCATTGCCTTGCAAAAAACTAAAAAAACAAACAAACAAAAAACAAAAAGAATCTTAGCTTCTTCAAGGTAGAGACTATATGATTCTATAGGTATAAATAAGAAATGTCAGGTAACCTTGAAGGAGATGGCACTAGCAGTTGTCAAGACAGAGACAGGGGAGTTCAAGTTTTCAGAGAGATGGAGTATCATATGTGAGGAACAGAATGAACACTTTGGAGGAGAGGAGAACATAAATACACTGAAAAGATAGGGACTGGATTAGACCTGTGATTTAATTCATATAGAAAATTCCCTTTACCAATGGAATTCAGTATCTCTTTTTTAACCCATAGTCTTAGAAAATTTCCAAATGACAAAGAGGTTACACACAATCATGACTTATTTGTACATGACTTGAACCCAGTTTTCCAGGACCTGAAACTAAATATGCATCTACCACCCCCTCAGTTTATGTAAATTATTCTGAAACCAAAGATCTCTCTAGATACTTTTATCCTGAAGGAATGCTGAAAGGAGAAAAATATAGTAAGTTTAACTGCTTAAACTGTGGTACAAATTCATACCTGCCAACAATAATTGCTGAGAGCTAATAATACCAATGCCCAGTTTTTATACTCTAACAGCAAAGCAAAAGTAGGAGTTCAACTACATATATTCTACAGTCAGAGCAGCATATCTTGTGGAAAAGTCTGTAATTTAGTAATTAAAGGCAGCATGCTATTAGTAGATAACAAATTGCTTTGAAATATTATAGGACCAGTGATTCTAGAAGAAAAAAAAAGTATGTTAAAACTAAAGGCTCAAGAAGACAGTAGAGAAGAATAATTAGAAAATTTATATCAATAACCTTAGACTGTGAAGGATAATCGTTTGTTAAAGTGGGTTCTCATTTCTTGATTTCAATATGCAAGAGCTGAAAGTTGGCTCAGCCTAGATCCCTGCTGTGAAATGCAAGATGTGGAAATGTTATCTCTCAATTGGGAAGGCAGGGCAATTGATCTGTAGAACAGGAAGACAGCAGCTGTTGCCAAGAATGTTAATGATGGCACCAATCTCTCCCCTACTGAGGTTGCTAAAATTCAGCCTATAAAAGCAAAGTTTGCCCAGGATGCTGGGCTAGTATTTTTGAAATGGCATTCACATGACAAAGATCATTGTCAATGTTGATGTTCCCCTGTGTTGAGAATACCTTCTGCTAACTCTTGGCCAAGTGTTGATTGTAGGAAAGTGTCCTATATATCAAAGTAGCAGATAGTCAAGTCTATTTTCTCAAGCACAAATTCAATTCAAAGGTCATAGAACCCTGGTAGTCAGAGGTTGAAGGATCCTGGTAAAAACCTAGCTAACAAGGATCATTTTCTTGGACTGTTGCTGTTGTTCAACTCTTCATGATCCCATCTGGGGTTTTCTCAGCAAAGTTCGTGAAGTGGTTTCCATTTCCTTCTCCAGCTTATTTTATTGATGAGGAAACAGAGGCAAAAAGGGTTAAATGATTTGCTCAGAGACACCCAATTAGTAAGTGTCTGAGGTTAGATTTGAACTAAGGAAGATAAGTCTTTCTGACTCCAGGCTTTGTGCTCTAAGGTACATTTTATCTTATCTAAAATAAACAAATTGCTATTTGACAAAAGAAAGATAAACTACTCCCTAGTTCTCTAGTGCCTTGCATAGACAATCTATAGAGTTAGTCTGTCATAATATGTATCTTGAATATTCCCTGAAGATGGGCAATGAACTAGCACTAGAATTATGTAGGAGTAGAAGAGTAAGATTGGTTTGTGAAAGTGTACTGTGCTTCACTGACTCAAGGATTCTACCTGAAACTAAACCTCATTTTTTTGACATTGTTATTCTGTCAAGCTATCTAGCTATAAACCATGGAAACCATAAGCTCCAAAGTATTAAAGCTTAGAACCATTAAAAAGAGTAGTAAAGAGTGTCATGTAGGTCTGAGTATGATGGAAGATATTATCAGTGAAAACTTGCTCAGAACTAGAATTTACTTAGGTTTTTTTTTTAATTATTTCTATCTCTTAATGACTTCATTTGGGGTTTTCTTGGCAAAGATACTAGAATGGTTTTCCATTTCTTTCCCCAGCTCATTTTGTAAATGAGAAAACAGAGTTAAGTGGTTTGCCCAGGGTCACATAGCTAGTAAATGACTGAGTTTGGTTTTGAATTCAGAAAGACAAATCTTCCTAACTCTAAGCCCAGCTGTGCCTTAGACAAAGAAATTTTTTAAATATATGAACAGAAAAGCAAGTGATTAGGTCACATAGCAGGACTAAAGGATGAACAATATATATATATATATATACAATGTCAAGTAATCTAGAGGAATTCACAATACCCTGGTGACTTTCTCTAGATAATCTGTGGGCAGGTATGGAGCATTATTTCAAACTGCTTAAATTCTTCCAAGATTTAGTTATTTAAATTCCTTCAAAAGAATGCTCAAATTCTGCCTGCCCAGTAATATTGCTTCCTTTAATTATGACAGAAAAGGGATAAATGTTTCATAAAGAGAATACTGCATGTGTCCTTAATCTTACAATTTGATTAATAGCTTGTTTTTTTTTTTCCAGTGGATTACTGAATACTTTTATTCTGCACATAGAAGCCACTAAAGGATCTGGCCCATGGGCTTATTGGGGGGCTGCATCACAAGT
The DNA here is from genome assembly GCF_037893015.1 of Macrotis lagotis. Lineage (NCBI taxonomy): Eukaryota > Metazoa > Chordata > Mammalia > Peramelemorphia > Peramelidae > Macrotis > Macrotis lagotis. The sequence goes on from NC_133659.1 coordinate 98,021,670, forward strand.
ATATGACTCTGCACATCAACACTGGGGGTGGGGATGAGAACAGATCATTCTACCCAGTCACAAGATGAGGTCTTCCAAAAAAGGACCAAATGATCAGGTACCAGAAGAAGCAGTGAGAACACAGAAAGGTGGAAGAGAGCAGGGTGGAGTTATGTAGCGCTGAGCCCCCATCCCCAAAACAAAACTGGTCTACTACTTGGTGCTGCCCATTCTTTAGAGGACTTCTACTGAGGTGACTGTAGCCTACTAGCTCTGAGGCTTCATGGTCATGGAGCTTACTTGGCCAGAGGGTTTCTGAAGTTCCTTCCAGCAAATTTAGCCTTGCTGCCCAGTTCTTCCTCAATTCTGAGAATTTGGTTATACTTGGCCAAATGCTCAGATCGTCAGGGGGCCCCAGTCTTTATCTGCCCAGTGCAGAGACCCACCACCAGGTCTGCAATGAAGGTATCTTCAGTCTCTCCAGAGAGATGGGAAACCATTACTCCCCACCCATTGGACTGGGACAGCTTGCACGCCTGGAGAGATTCGGTCACAGAGCCAATCTGGTTCACTTTGAGCAGGAGGCAATTGCAAGCTTTCTCATTCACAGCTTTTTCAATGTGCTTGGGATTGGTCACTGTGAGCTCATCCCCTACAACCTGGATGCCTGCAGTTTCAGTAAAATTCTTCCAAGCTTCCCAATCATCCTGCTCAAAGGGATCTTCAATAGACACCACTGGATAGTCCTGGATGAAGCTCTCGTAAAGGTCCCCAAGCTCAGCAGGTGAGATGTATCTGCTGGGATCATCAGGAGGCTTGAAGTCCAAGTCATATTTCCCAGACCAGAAGAATTCAGAGGCAGCAACATCCATGCCAATTATAATCTTGTCAGTATAGCCAGCCTTGCCAATCACTTCCTTCAGCAGCTCAAGAGCTTCTTTATTCTCCAGGATGTTAGGAGCAAAGCCACCCTCATCTCCTACATTGGTGGCATCCTGTCCATATTTCTTCTTAATCACATTCTTCAGGTTGTGGTAGACCTCAGCTCCAAAGCACGTGGCCTCCTTGAAGTTTGATGCTCCAACAGGAAGGATCATGAACTCTTGCATTGCTAGCTTGTTACCAGCATGGGAGCCACCATTGATCACATTGAAGGCTGGAACTGGCAGGATGACTTCTTCATTGCCTGCAAGATCAGCAATATGGCAGAACAAGGAGAAACCTTTCTCTGCAGCTCCAGCCTTACAAACAGCCAGAGACACTCCCAATATAACATTTGCTCCAAATTTAGATTTATTCTCAGAACCATCCATCTCTATCATCAATTTGTCAATCTTCTGCTCCACAACATTCAGTTTCTTGCTAATCAGGGTTGGGGCAATAGTTTTATTGATGTGCTCAAACGCTTTTGAGACACCTTTCCCCATATTGTCGGGTCTTATCATTGTCTTGGAGCTCCAGGGCTTCATGGATGCCAGTAGAAGCCCCACTGGGCACAGCAGCTCTGAAGAGACCTTTTGAAGTGTAGAGATCAACTTCAATGGTGGGGTTTCCACTAGAGTCAAAGATCTCTCTTGCAATGATCTTCAAAATTGACATGCTGAATTTCTGGTCGGGGCTGGCTCCCCGGGGTTCAGAGGAGAGAGGCCGAGAGCAATAGCTTGTTATCATGTTAATATTTCATCATTCATAACTAAATCTTATAAAACTTCATCAAGTGAGTTGGGGTATCACAACTCTTCTCCCTTATAACTGGAAGAGAATAAGTAATGAGCCAACAAAGCAAAGGAAAAATGTCTTTGAAAAGGACATAATTTTTTTCAAAAGATAGTTATAGGACATAGAGGGGAATTAAATAGGTGGGGAAAAAACAAATGCATTAAAGGCACAGGACAAAAATAGAAATCAAAAATAAAAGAAATTAGAAATTGTAATAAATTTAAAGAATTTTGAGATGAAGTAGTCAAACAAAAGTTAGAAGGGAGTAGAACCTTTTAGAGTAGCCTAGCACTGAAACATTATAAGCAAGGCTAAGCTTATGGTAAAGGCATTAAAGAGAAGGAAATTTTTAAAAAAGCATACAAAAGAAAAAATAAGGGAAAAAACAAAAGCCTAAACATCATAATGTAAATGAAATAATTAAGCAATCCAATTAATTAAAGGATAGTGACAATTGATAAAGCAAAATCCACAGCATAATGCACATAAGTAGTATACCCATAAAGTAAAGTCCCTAAAAAAAAAGGATGAAAATGAGAATCTGGAGCTAAATTTGTGAATGAAATAGGAATTACAATTATGCTATCAGAGAAAAACAAAAATAAAAATTCACAGTAGAGAGAAAAGGTAAATTAAGTAGAAGTATCAAACTTTAGTCCCCCCCCCCCTCAATTCCCAATTGTGACCTAGATCAAACTACATTAAAATGTTATTGGAAAATGTTTCACAAGATAAGTAAAAATTCAATACACCATAGATAATGCTAATGTGAGACTTTCTAAACAACCCACAGAAATCCATCTCTATTTGAGTTTGACACCATTGTTTTAGAGGAATCATAGAAAGTGAATAATTTCAATATTCAAGATATGTGCACAAATGGGCATAAATCTAAATTCATAAAGAGTTGATGGAATCAAAATGTAATAATAATTATTTTAGTATGCTTTAATGTTCTCTCAAAGCTAGACAAATTATCTATAATACCAAATAAAAAGGAAAGCATTCAAACTAAACAAAGTTTTGAACAATTTAAAGCTAAAAAAGACATTAAATTTTGTGAAATGGTAAATAAAGGAATCTATAATCTAGGGATATGCTAGAGTTAATTCTAACCAGCATATAAGAGCCTGTTATTAAATTTTCACTGTCATATTTTATATCTCAGAAATATAGCATTCCTACTATTTGTGTTTAATTTGTTGTTTTGCTTCTTATTTAGACTTACAAAACTATAAAGAGCATTTTTTCATTCCAGGAAAGCCCAATTTTTAAAGATTGTAAGCACATCCCTGAATTATTCTGTAAATATTACTTGAACTCAGCAGGAGCAAAGGGGAAGACTCAGAGAATGAAGTCATCCCCCAAGGCCTTGCAACTAATAACAATAATAATTATAACAGATTATATAGCACTTTTGAGATTTGTAATTAATTATATCTATTATCTTATTTGAGCTTCATATCTAAAAATTCTTAAATTTACTTATTTATTCTCATTTTCATTATTTAACGATTTATCTATTATGATGTTTGATTTTGTCTTCTTATCAATTTTAGCACTATTTTTCATATAAAAACTATGTATGTGTTTCACTGAGTAACACATTGTATATGTGCAAAAACAGACACTGAACCAGGACATAGAAAAATTATAAATATATGTAAAAAGTCAAAAATAGAAAACACATTCTTTATATACCATGATATAATGAAAATAATATACAAACAAAGCCTACAGACCTAAAGGGAGACAATAAATTCATATTTAACGAGTGGGCCAAAGAACAAAACCTAGAAACAATTTATAACAATATGAAGAGCATGATAAAGATGGCTATTCACAAGATTTTCTAGAATATAGCCAATATAGTCACTCCTCAAATGAAAAATCACTTTGCTAAAAACATTCACTGGCAAGATGGGAAGACTAATGAATTTAATGTTCAGTCACACAAAATGAATTTAATGTTCAGTCACACAATTAGATCAATAACAAAAAAATCCCAAATTAGCCATTAAAGATGAAGTTTCTGAAAATTAGAGAAGGAATGGGCAAATTAGAAAACAAAAGGCTAAAAACAAAGCTAAAAGCTAGCTCTTTGGAAATACTAACAAGTTTGATAAAAACTTAAATGGAATCAGAATGAAGAGAGATGAAAGCCAAATTGCCACAATTAAAATGAACAATGTGAACTCCTGGGCAACAGAAGAGAAATGAAGAAAAATTATCAGAACATATCCTATGCAATTATGTACTAGTAAAACTGAGACTTCAGAAAGAAAATGGGAAATTTGTCTATAAAATGATAAATACCCAAATTAACAATATAACAAAAAGAGATATCATTCCATTCAATTTCAGAAAATGAAATTAAACCAGCTTTAAAGGAACTACCTAACCAAGACTGAATTTTTCTGAGTTCTATCAAATATTTAGGGAATTTAATAATGTCAATTTTTCTTAGAAATTAATAAAAAATTGGGGCAGCTGGGTGATGTAGTAGATAAAGCACTGGCCCTGGAGTCAGGAGTACCTGGGTTCAATTCTGGTCTCAGACACTTAATAATTACCTAGATGTGTGGCCTTGGGCAAGCCACTTAACCCCATTGCCTAGCAAAAACCTAAAGAAAAACAAAAACAAAAAAAGAAATTAATAAAAAATAATCTAATAAACTTTTTAAAATGTCTTAAAACAGAGGTTAAGGCCAAGAAAGATAACTATACAGCTCAATAAGACTAATGAATATTGATATTTTTAAAAGTAAAAGCAAAAACTAAAATAATATGCTAAAATTATTCTTTGTGATCAAGGTGTATATAAGTCAGGCATGCAATAATTATAATAAATTTTTAATAAATTAATAAAATTGATTAAATTAAATATCCCAAATTAAATGACTATATTGAAACAGAAAAAGGTCTAACATAAAGACCTTCATTTTTCTAACAAGTCTACAAAATCTCGATGTTAAAAGCCACTTCAACATTATAAAATTATATATTTATAGTTATATATATGTATTTTGAAATAAAATATCACTAGAAGGTTTGCAAATAAATACGGGAATAAAGGAAGGATTTTCTTGGCTTTAAAATGTCACCAATAGCAAGAAAACAACAACAAAAAAAGTATAAACATTGGTAGAAATGAGGCAATATGATTCATTTTTACTTTTGATATGTTAAATTATTTTGCTTAGTTAAATATAACTAGTCAAATTTCATATAAACTATTTTGCCCTTCACTGCTTTATTTTCCTTTATGAAACAATGCTACTTATAATTGACCATCACCCTTATTTGTAAGATTCAATGACAAATTTGCTGAAAGAATAAAGGGAGGGGGCAGCTGGGTGGTGCAGTGGGTAGAGCACTGACCCTGCACTCAGGGAGACCTGAGTTCAAATCTGAACTCAGAAAATACTTCAAATCATTCCCAGAAAAAGAGATAAATTTCTTAGAAAAGAGGATTATTAGAAGCATTCTTTCCTGATGCAGCTAGAAGCAAGAGAAGAAATTATTGAAGATTGGTTATACATCCCCATTAAACCACAATATCACTGTATTTAAATATGAAATCGGCAGGACAATGAATATAATTTATTTAAAAAGAGCAGATTTATCAGCATTTCTATAAAAGTTTTCTTTAATAGTAACATTGTAATCAGCATATTTAGGCTCTACTAGTTTAGTCTATGAAGTTATTTTAAGCAATTTTTTTCTTGTAATTTTTTTCTTTGTAATTTCTTACATTTCTTACAAAGCCCCTGATCCACCCTGTGGATTCATTTATTACTTATTCTGTACTGAAAGCAACAAGGTTAACTCCTGTTTTGGTAGATTTCTTTCTCATTAAGAGAGGAGGACTTTGGTCCTTCCTCCTGACTCCAGGGTCAGTGCTTTATCCACTGCACCACCCAGCTACCACTTCCCCTTATTCTTTCAGAAAATTTGACATTGAATCTTACAAACAAGGATGATGAACAATTATAATTAGAATTGTTTCATAAAGGAAAATGAAGCAGTGAAGGGTAAAATTAGTTTATTTGAAGTTTGACTAGATATTTAATGAAGCAAAATAATTTCAACATGTCAACAGTAAACATGATTCATATTTCCTCTTTTCTACCATTGTTTATACCTTTATTTTTTTCTTGTTTTCTTGCTATTGGTGGCATTTTAAAGTTAATGATAATCCTCCTTTATTCCTGTATTTATGAGTCATATTAGTATTAGGATAATAAAACTTGTTCTCCTTACAGATTAATTTTTAATAATTTTCTTTGAAATAGGTAATTCCTAATTGATAATTATCCTAATAGATAAATATCCTAAAAGATAATTAGGTCAACTTCCCAATTGAGGAAAAAAATTTTGTTTTCTTTTTAATAAAGTAATATCTTCTCCTTTCAATATTAAATGTTAATATTTGCACTAGGTAGACTTTGTGACCTGGAAATAACAATTTTCATCCAAGTTGACTGAATGTGTGTCATCTTTAGTCTAATTATGAAAAACTACTCCTCTTGGGTTTTCCACTTAGATAGCAATAATCTGTAAGAAAGAGAAAAGCATCAAAAATATCAATTGCAAATTCAGAAGATACTGTCCATAAACTCAACCATGTGTACCCAACTAAATAGCATGTTCAAAATCTTCAAAGCCAGATTTTTAAGGAGAGTGCTGTTATTTTAAAAGTGAAGTTGTTTTTTTTTCCCTCTAAAAATATAGGGCAAATCAGCATTAAATCAAATTCTGCTAAAGAATCACTGTACTAAGAATGCCAAGGTGCTGTTGCTGATCACTTTTTTTTGCCCTTCTTCTTCTGAGTGCTAACATCACAAATCTGAGAGAAACATTCACAGTTATTTTCTAGTCCCCCAAGGAAGACAGAGAAAAAAGATAAAGAGGCACCAAGAGAGGGGCAGAAGAAGGAGGACAGGATCATTTTGGAAAATTAAGCTCCCTTTTAATACCTACCAAGTTTTGCACGCAATCAAAAATCATTTTCTATACCTTACTATAAGCAATAAAGGAAATAATTACAGAACATGTGCATTGCTTCAAAATGGGAAAGTGTAGTAATCTAAACCGTTGCTAGTAAGGGGTGGGGTCTCAACTGGATAGGATCACCACTGTAGCCCCTAATATTATTATCTAAAATTAACTTCAGAATAGGCTACAGGAAAAAGTGAAAATAGCACTGAAGAAAACAAATATAGAGAAAGGGGTAAGATAAGATGAAATATATATTAAAGAAATACATGGCATTGGTGACACAATTTTGAGGATAATGAGGTATTTTTCCTTAAGATAACTAAAACGAAGGGGGGATAGTTTATTAGAAAAAGCCACAGATACTAAGGATGATTTTAAAAAGTGATCAAACTTCTGGCCAAGATGGCGGAGAGAAGACAGGCACAGTTCTAAAGTCTCCTGATCTTTCCCCATCTATCACATGAAACAAACCTCTTAAAAGAAATCTGACCCACAAAACCCAGAAAGAAAAGCCAGGAGAAAGAACATCTACTGCAGGATTTGTCTCCCACAGCAGCTTTGGCTGAATTTGGGCGGGTGAGTCTGGGCTCAGAGGGAGATTCAGCCCCGAATCAGCCAGATTAACAGCTGAATTGGAGCCAGGAGTCTGAGTGCTGGACCTGCTGGATCAGCAGTGGGACTGGATGAAAGGGGCTTGAGTCCGTGGGGAAGCAGAGGCGCTGTTGTTGGTGCTGTCCCCCTGGAGCTTGGGGAGCAGGCTGGGGGGAGAGTCCTGGTGCAGGAGAGCTGTGGACACCATCCCTAGGCTCCTGGGGTCTGAGAAATTCTGAGTCCACGCCTCCATTACACTGAGGCCTCTTCCCAAACAAACAAATGCAAACTACTTCTGCCTCAGGTCCAGGTGTGTGAGCAGAAGAACCAGCCCAGATGAGGAATGGCCTCAGGCCAGGGTAAAGCCCACCATTGATTGAAGGCAAAAGAATTCAATAGTTCCAACTCCTGCCTTCAGGCAAAGGGAGAAGGCCTCCCAACCAAGGTCACAGACACCCCAGAGAGGGCAACCAGCACCTCCTACTGGCCAGCCAGAGAAACTGCACTCAGTAAAGCCTTTAGCAATCCTAAACCCAGGTGAACCAGCCACCCCACCCAACTCAAGGTCTTAGCATAATGAAGAAGGGTCAGTGAAAATGTGGATCCATAGAAAATTTCCTGGAAGGGAAAGGCTCCAACTCAGAGAGACCTGGAACCTCTGAGGAGAATACAATCTGGTCTCCAGCACAGAAAGCCTTCCTTGAAGAAATAAGGAAAGAACTTAAAAATTGCAACAAGAAAACAAAACCATAGAAAGTACAATTGGACAAAGACAAAAGGAGAATAGATCTCTCAGATCATCAATTGGATAATTACAAAATAAGAATAATTCTCTCAGATCCTCAAATGAGCAAATGCAAAAAGAAATTAATTCTATCAAAACCTCAATTGGTCAAATGGAAAGCTCTTTCAAAAGTAGAATTGACCAATTGGAAAAGGAGTTGCAAAAGGTTAATGAAGAAAACTCCGCCTCCCCAAAAATAATGGAGTCTACAGAAACTACTGACTCCATGAGACAGCAAGAATCAGTTAAACAAAATCAAAAAATAGAAAAAATATAAGCAAATGTAATATACCTCATCAACAAAACCACTGACCTCAAGAATAGATTGAGGAGGAGCAACCTGAAAATTATAGGACTTCCTGAAAACATTGAAGAGAAAAAAAGCCTGGACTTAATATTACAGGATCTAGTGATGGAAAACTGCCCTGATATCATGGAATCGGAGGGCAAGGTAGTTTTTGAAAGAGTACATCGATCCCCACCAGAAAACGTTCCTAAAATGAAAACACCAAGGAATGTTGTGGCCAAACTCCAGAACTATCAGATAAAAGAGAAAGTCCTGCAAGCAGCCAGAAAGAAACAATTTAAATATCAAGGAGCCACAGTAAGGATCACGCAGGACCTGGCTGCATCAACTTTAAGGGATTGAAGGGCCTGGAACGAGATATTTCGAAGAGGACCGAGCTTGGAATGCAGCCAAGAATCTGCTTTCCTGCAAAACTGAGCCTTCTCTTCCAGGGAAAAAGATGGACATTTAACAAAATGGAAGAATTCCAAAAATTTCTAATGAAAAGACCAGAGCTAAATAGAAAATTTGGACATCAAACAGGAGGTTCAAGAGACACATGAAAAGGTAAAAAAAAGGGGGGGTCAGAAAAAGGAAAAAAAATGCAATCTAGTAAGTTGAAATTGGCTATATACCAGCATGGGGGGGGGGGGGGAGATTCTCATAAACTTTGAGAAATATAACTCTAACAGAGGGAATACACTTAGCCAGAAATGATGGACATTAATGACCTGTCCATGAGACTGCTATCTAATGGGATGTAACTGGCTTTAACCCCACTTGGGAGAAAGACTCTAATAACTCTCAGGAATTTTGACTCTATTTGATAAAATATACAGAACTAGAAGGGACAGATACTCAGAATATTCTAGGACTTAGATAGAATGATCATAAAAAAAAACACTACCTCCCTAAAAAAGGGGAGAGGAAAGAGATGGGAGGAGGGAGGGGATTGAATGGGGTGAATCTCATTACACTAAGAGGTACAAAAAACCTATGGTAATAGTGGGGAAGAAGGGAGCAGAGGAGAAACACCTGAATCTTCTTCTCATCAGACTTGGCTTAAAGTCAACCTACACATACTCAGTTAACTTATAAAACATCTAACCTTTCAAGTATTAAAAGGGGAAAAGGGGAGGGAGGACAGAGAAAGGGAAGGGGAGTGGCGGAAATAAGGAGAAATAACAAAGGAAAGGGAAGGGAAAAGGGAAAAAGGGAAAGGGGAAAGAAAGGGGAGGGTGTGATATAGGAGGGCAGACACACTGAAGGGGGTGGTTTTCAGAAACAAAAGACAGGGGAATATGGATAAAAGGGGGGGAAGGGGGAAAATAAAAACAGAGGGAAGATAGCACTGAGGGCAATAAAGAATTAGTAATCATAACCTTGAATGTGAATGGGATGAACTCTCCCTTAAAAAGTAAGCAAATAGCAGAGTGGATTAAAAACCAGAATCCTACAATATGCTGCTTACAAGAAACTCATTTGAAGCAGAGAGATACATATAGAGTAAAGGTAAAAGGTTGGAGCAAAATATATTTTGCTTCAGCTGAAGTAAAAAAAGCAGGGGTAGCAATCCTTATCTCAGACAAAGCAGCAGCAAAAATAGATAGCATTAAAAGAGATAAGGAAGGAAACTTTATCCTCCTAAAAGGTACCATAGACAATGAAGTCATTTCAATATTGAATATATATACAGCCAGTGGGAAAGCACCCAAATTTTTAGAGGAGAAACAGAAAGAACTATAGGAAGACATATACAGCAAAACTCTATTAGTCGGAGACCTCAACTTCCTGCTAACAGACCTAGATAAATCGAATCACAAAACAAACAATAAAGAAATTAGGGAGGTAAATAGATTGTTAGAAAAATTAGATACAGTAGACTTATGGAGGAAACTGAATGGAGATAGGAAGGAATATACCTTTTTCTCTGCAGTACATGGAACTTATACAAAAATTGACCATGTACTAGGACATAAAACCCTAATGATCAACTGCAGAAAGGCAGAAATAGTGAATACATCTTTCTCAGAATACAATGCAATAAAAGTCATATGCAATACTGGGCCAAGGAGATATAGACCCAGAAGAAATTGGAAACTGTATAACCTCATATTAAAAAATGAGTGGACCAAAAAACGAATTATAGAAAGAATTAACCATTTTATCCTAGATAATGATAATAATGAAACAACATACCAAAACCTATGGGATTCTTTCAAAGCAACTCTCAGGGGATATATTATAGCTAAACATGCAACTAAAAAAATTAGAGAAAGAACAAATCAAAAATCCCCAATTAAATACCAAATTAGAAATTCTAAAAATTAAAGGAGAAATTAATAAAATTGAAAGCAAAGAAACTATTGAATTAATAAATAAAACCAAAAGTTGGTATTATGAAAAAACCAATAAAATTGATAAACCTCTGGTCAATTTGATTAAAAAAGAAAGAAGAAAACCAAATTGCTAGTATCTTAAATGAAAAAGGTGAACTCACTACCAATGAGGATGAAATTAAAGTAATAATTTGAAATTACTTTGCCCAACTCTATGCCAATAAATTTGATCATCTAAGTGAAATGGATGAATATTTACAAAAATACAAGTTGACCATGTTAAATGAAGAAGAGATTAAATACCTAAACAACCTTATCTCAGAAAAAGGAATTCAAGAAGTAATCATTGAACTCCCTAAAAAAAATCTCCAGGGCCTGATGGATTCACAAACATTTAAGGAACAACTGGTTCCAATTCTATATAAATTTTTTGGGAAAATATGGAAAGATGGAACTCTGCCTAACTCTTTCTATGAAACCAATATGGTGCTGTTACCTAAACCAGGAAGAGTGAAAACAGAGAAAGAAAATTATAGACTTATTTCCCTGATGAATATAGATGCAAAAATGCTAAATAAAATCTTAGCAAAACGATTACAAGTCGTCACTAGGATAATACATTATGATCAAGTAGGATTTATTCCAGGAACGCAGGGTTGGTTCAATATTAGGAAAATTGTTAGTATACTCAATTATATCAACAACAAACCTATCAGAAATCATATGATCATATTAATAGATACTGAAAAAGCTTTTGACAAAATACAGCATACATTCCTATTGAAAACACTAGAGAGTGTAGGAATAAATGGACTGTTCCTTAGAATAATTAGCAATATCTATCTGAAACCATCAAAAAGCATTATATTCAATGGGGAGAGGCTAGAGGCATTCCCAATAAGATCAGGGGTGAAACAAGGGTGCCCATTGTCACCACTACTATTCAATATTGTATTAGAAATGTTAGCATCAGCAATTAGAGAAGAAAAACAAATTAAAGGAATTAGAATTGGGAAGGAAGAGACAAAACTCTCACTCTTTGAAGATGACATGATGGTCTACCTAGAGAATCCCAAGAAAGTAACTAAAAAACTACTGGAAACAATTAGCAATTTTAGCAAAGTTGCAGGTTATAAAATAAACCCTCATAAATTCTCAACTTTTCTATATATGTCTAGCAAGAAACAGCAGGAAGAGCTAGAAAGAGAAATCCCATTCAAAGTAGCCTCAGACAATATAAAATATTTGGGAGTCTATTTGCCAAGACAGACTCAGAATCTTTTTGAAAACAATTATAAAACTCTTCTCACACAAATCAAATTAGATTTAAATAACTGGGCAAATATCAACTGCTCATGGATAGGGAGAGCTAATATAATAAAAATGACAATTCTACCAAAACTGAACCATCTGTTTAGTGCCCTACCAATCAAAATTCTAAAAAATTACTTTAACGAGTTAGAAAAAATTGTAAGTAAATTTGTATGGAAAAATAAAAAGTCAAGATTTGCCAGGAGCTTAATGAAAAAAAGTGCAAAAGAAGGTGGTTTAGCCCTACCCAATCTAAAATTATATTATAAAGCATCAGTCATCAAAACTGTTTGTTATTGGCTAAGAAATAGAGTGGTAAACCAATGGAATAGACTAGGTGTAAAAGCAGGAGATGATTATAGTAATCTGCTGTTTGACAAACCCAGAGTCCGGCCATTGGGATAAAAACTCCTTCATTGATTAAAAATTGCTGGGATAATTGGAAGTTAGTATGGAAGAAACTTAGATTAGACCAACACCTCACACCCTTTACCAAGATAAGATCCAAATGGTTACAGGACATAGAAATAAAAATCAATACTATAAGCAAATTAGAAGATCAAGGACTAGTCTACCTGTCAGATCTATGGAAAGGGGAACAGTTTATGACTAAGGAAGAGTTGGAGAACATCACCAAAAACCAATTAGATGATTTCGATTACATTAAATTAAAAAGGTTTTGCACAGATAAAACCAATGTAACCAAGATCAAAAGAGATGTAATAAATTGGGAAACAATCTTTACAACTAATGATTCTAACAAAGGACTCATTTCTAAAATATACAGAGAACTGAGTCATATTTTTAAAACAAAAAGCCATTCCCCAATTGACAAATGGTCAAAGGAGATCAAAATAATTTATAGCCATATGAAAAAATGCTCTAAATCATTAATTATTAGAGAAATGCAAATTAAAGCTTCTCTGAGGTACCACCTCACATGTCTCAGATTGGCCAGTATGACCAGGAAGGATAATGATCATTGTTGGAAGGGATGTGGGAAATCTGGGACACTATTACACTATTGGTGGAGCTGTGAACTCATCCAACCCTTCTGGAGAGCTATTTGGAACTATGCCCAAAGGGCAACAAAAATGTGCATACCCTTTGATCCAGCAATACCACTACTGGGTCTATACACTGAAGAGATGAGGAAAAAGGGTAAAAACATTACCTATACAAAAATATTTATAGCAGCCCTGTTTGTGGTGGCAAAGAATCAGAAATCCAGTAAATGTCCTTCACTTGGGGAATGGCTTAGCAAACTGTGGTATATGTATGTCATGGAACACTATTGTTCTATTGGAAACCAGGAGGGACAGGATTTCAGGGAAATCTGGAGGGATTTGCATGAACTGATGCTGAGTGAGATGAGCAGAACCAGAAAAACACTGTACACCCTAACAGCAACATGGGAGTGATGTTCAACCTTTGCCGACTTGCTCATTCCATCAGTACAACAATCAGGAACAATTTTGGGCTGTCTGCAAAGGAGAGTACCATCTGTATCCAGATAAGGAGCTGTGGAGTTTGAACAAAGTACAAGGACTATTTCCCCTTAATTTAGAAAAAAACAAAATAAATATCTTATTGTCTGATCTTGTTACATCTTAGACTTCTCTTCTCTTTAAGGATATGATTTCTCTCTCATCATACCCAATTTGGATCAAAGTACAACATAGAAACAAAGTAAAGACTTACAGAATGCTTTCCATTGGGGGGGGGAGTGAAGCAAGATTGGGGGAAAATTGTAAAACTGAAATGATATCTTTAATAAAAATAAATTAAAAAAAGAAATACAGCATCAGTAAAAAAAAGTGATCAAAATGACATCAAAAGTGACTGAGCTAGAAAAGCACTTTCTACTCTAAATGAAAATTTTATCAGAACAGTCTCTACACATACTGATAATATAAGAAAATATAAGGGGATGATGAAAATAAAAGAAAAAGACAAATTTTTAAATATTGTATCCCAAATCATCCTCATAATCATAGTTCATAATTCAAAGATCCTACATTTTTGATGCTTTTGATTATTTAAAAATGGCTGCTATTTTCCTGTTTCCAAAAAAAAAGAAGAAAATTCTTTTTTTTTAGGTTTTTTGTGAAACAAATGGGGTTAAGTGACTTGCTCAAGGCCACACAGCTAGGTAATTATTAAGTGTCTGACACCGGATTTGAACCCAGGTACTCCTGACTCCAGGGCTGGTGTTCTATCCACTGCACCACCTAGCCGCCCCAAGTTCTTAACCATATAAGAGAAAGGAGGAAAATTTTAAAAATTTAGAAGACTGATGAATTTAGAAGACTGCTACAAAAGCTATATGGTGTTATAAAAAGAATGATGTATCTAAAGAATGAATGACTGCATTACAAAACTGGGTCTGTTACTTACAACCAATGTATTCTCAGATAAATCATTTCATATCCCTAGGTCTTGGTTTCTCTATGTAAAATTATATGGTGGGAAGAGGTAATCTCTAAGGTTCCTTCCAAATCTATATACTGTGATCCATAGTTCTGAATCTTCTTTAATAAATTCAGTAAATTAATCAACAAGCACTTATTAACTGCTTACTTTATACCACATGCTGTGCTAAGAACTGGGGATATAAAAGAAAATCAAAACCAGTTTTTGCCTTCAAAATACTTACAAGTCAGATATGTATAGAGTGTTTTTTAAGGGAAGAGGATGGAGTCTACAAATTATATTCTATTACATTCAATATTATTTTCTATCAAATTTTAAAGATAGCTAGTGAATGCTTAGAAAAGAAAAGATAAGAAGTACAGTTTCAACCATACCACATTAGGCTAGTCTAATTTTTTTTTGGACAGATTTACCACAGTCTCAGAATTAAGAGAAAGCTGCAGATATAATTTACCTGGGATCTGGCAAATATTTGTCAAGGTATCTTATACTATTCTTTTGAGAAAATATGGAAAATTTTTACTACAATAAAGCACAATCAGGTTTATTAGAATTGGTTGAGTAATGAAATATATAGATAGGTAGAATAGTAAAATTCAAAGTAGGAAGGTGATCCCAAGAGAAGTATCACAAGAAAATGTTCATTGCCCTATGTTCTTTAAATTTTATATTTATAAGTTAGATAAAAGCATAAATGGAATTTTAATCAAATTTCCAGTTGGCACAAAATTAAGTGATGTAAGAATTTTAATTAGTTCGAACATTAGGCTGAATCTGATTTTTTAAATTTAATTGAGGGTAAATCAACCTGAAGTCTAATCTTGTACTTTGCAAGTACAAGAAAGTAGAGTCATGCCTGGACAAGTTTTTTCTAAAAACAATATTCAAAAAACAATAAAGTGTGTTACAGCTTCAAAATGCTAATAAAGGGACAAGATGGCAGGGAGAAGAAAGACACAGTTCTAAAATTTCCTTATCTTCCCTTATAAATAATATGAAACAAACAACTTAACAGAAGTTCGATCGAGAAAACCCAGAATGAAAAGCCCGGAGAAGAACATCTACCTCTGGATCTGTCTTCTGAGATCGTGGGTGAGTTCAGGCACAGAGGGCAGACTCTGTTGGGAGCATGGGCCTGGGGAGAGCTTGGGAGCCTGGATCAGCCATGGATTGGCCTGGTCAACTGCTGGGGTTTGGGTCACCTAGGGAGCAGTGGCATTTGTGGTGGCACTGACCCTCTAGAGCTTGCGGGCAGGGCTGGAGGGAGAGTTCCTGAGCAGCAGAGCTGCAGACATCAGGAACTCAGAGTCCACACCTCCATTTCAGCTGAAGCCTCTTCCCAGAACAAACACAATTACAGCCCACCTTCTGACCCAGGCTAAGGTTTCAGCAGCAGAAATAAGGAGAGTGAGTACCTCACCCCAGGGTATAGCCCACCTTTGATCTAAGACAACTTCAACCACTTCCTCTAGGCCAAGGGAGAGGGCCTCAATCAAGGTCACAGGCATTCCAGAGAAAGCAACCAGCACCCTCGTACTGGCTGGTTGGAGATATTGCGCCCAGAGAGTTAAATCTCTAGCACAGACTACTGGCCAACTGAGATATTGCATTCAGTGAATAAAACCTCTAGTACAGCCTACTAGCCAGCTGGAGATATTACAATCAGTGAGTAAAGCCTCTAGGGATCCCAACACGAAACCTGTGAACCAGATCTTCCCTAACACAAGGTTTTAGGACAATGAAGAAAGGCCAGCACAAAAAAAAGGGTCTATAGAAACATTCTAGGAAGGAAAAGACACTCAGAGAGACCTAGAACCTCTGAGAAGAATATGACCAGCTCTCCAGCACAGAAAAACTTCCTTGAAGAAATAAGGAAGGAGATTAAAAAATCAATTGGAAAATTTGGGAGAGAAAATTAACACCTTGCAACAAGAAAACAAAAAACAAATCATTGGAAAGTACAATAAGACAAATGCAAAAAGAAAATAATTCTCTCAAAACCTCAATTGGTCAAATGGAAAACTTTCAAAAATAAAATTGACCAACTAGAAAAGGGTTTTCAAAAGGTAAGTGAAAAAATTCTTCTCTAAAAAAAATAATGGAGTCTGTGGAAACTAATGATTTCATGAGACAGCAAGAGTCTGTTAAACAAAACCAAAAAACAGGAAAAAAATAGAAGAAAATGTGAAATGCCTCATCAGCAAAACCACTGACCTCTAGAATAGATCGAGAAGGGACAACCTGAGAATTATAGGTCTTCCTTAAAATACTGAAGAGAAAAAAAAATCCTATACTTAATATTACAGTATTTAGTAATAGAAAATTGCCCTGATATCATGGAACCAGAGAGCAAAATAGTTATTGAAAGAATACAACAATCCCCTCCAGAAAGAGATCCTAAAATGAAAACACCAAAGAATGTTGTGACCAAATTCCAGAACTATCAGATAAAAGAGAAAATCATGAAAGCAGACAGAAAGAAACAATTTAAATACCAAGGAACAACAGTAAAGGATCAACATTAAGGGATCGAATGGCCTGGAATGAGATATTCCAAACAGCAAAGGAGCTTGGAATACAGCCAAGAATCCGCTATCTGGCAAATCTGAACCTTCTCTTTCAGGGGAAAAAGATGTCCATTTAATGAAATATAAGACCTCCAACAATTCCTGATGAAAAGACCACAGCTAAATAGAAAATTTGGACATCAAACAGGAAGTTCAAGAGACACATAAAAAGATAAAAGGGGGGGCTAAAGAAAAAAAACTGCTATCCAATAAGATGAAACTGGCGATATCCTTACTTGGGAGAAACACTCTAATAACTCTCAAGAATTGTAACACTATTAAACAGAATATACTTAGCCAGAAATGATGGATAATCAGGATTTTCTATGACTTAGAATGATTTAAAAAGAGTTTATCCTTAAAAAGGGGGGGGGGGGGGCAGGAAGGAGATGGGAGGAGGGAGGGGACTGAATGGGATAAATCTCTTTACATCAAGAAGTACAAAAGACCTATTGTAATAGAGGGGAAGAAGGGGTGAGATGAAAAATCCCTGAATCTTCCTCTCATCAGACATGGCGTAAAGTTAACATACACACACACTCAGTTAACTTAAAAAACATCTTACCTTTTAAATATTAAAAGGGGAAAAGGGGAGGATGGATGGAGACATGGAGGGGGGGAAGAAAAACTAAGAAGGAAGGGAATGGAAAAGGGAAAAAGGAAAAGGAAAAGGGGTGTATATAGGAGGGCAAACACACTAAACCTGGTGGTTTTCAGAAGCAAAATAGTGGGGAATATGGATAAAGGGGGAAATGAGGGAAAATAAAAACAGAGGGAAGATAGCATGGAGGGCAAAAAAAAGAGTTAGTAATTATACCTTTGAATGTGAATGGGATGAACTCTCCCTTAAAACATAAGTGAATAGCAAAGTGGATTAAAAACCCAAAATCCTACAATATTCAGCTTACAAGAAACTTATTTGAAGCATATATATATATATATATATATATATATATATATATATATATATATATATATATATATGGAGAGAGAGAGAGAGAGAGAGAGAGAGAGAGTAAAAGGTTGGAGCAAAATATATTTTGCTTCAGCTGTAGTGAAAAAGGCAGGGATAGCAATCCTTACTTCAGACAAAGCAGCTACAAAAATAGATAGCATTAAAAGAGATAAGGAAGGAAACTATATCCTCCTAAAATTTATCATAGACAATAAAGTGATTTCAATACTAAATATGTATGCACTCAATGGTATAGCATGCAAATTCTTAGGGGAAAAGCTGAAAGAACTACAGGAAGACATAGACAGCAAAACTCTACTAGTGTAAGACCTCAACCTCCCACTCTCATATTTAGATAAAATGAATCATACAATATACAAGAAAGAAGTTAAGGAGGTAAATAGATTGATAGAAAACTGAGATATGATAGACTTATGGAGGAAATTGAATGGGTATAGAAAGGAATATATCACTTTTTTTCTGCAGTACAGGGCACTTACAAAAAAAATTGACCATGTACTAGGGCATAAAAACCTAATAATCCATTGTAGAAAGACAGAAATAGTGAATACATCTTTCTCAGATCATAATGCAATGAAAATCATATGCAATATTGGACCAGGGAGATATAGATGCAGAACTATTTGGAAACTGAATAACCTTATTTTAAAGAATGAGTGGATCAAACAACAAATTATACAAAAATTTAAATATTTTGTCATAGTTAATGACAATAATGAAACAACATACCGAAACCTATGGGATTCCCTCAAAGTGGCTGTCAGGGGATATATTATATCTAATGCTTACTTGAATAAATTAGAGAAAGAGGAAATCAATGAACTAAATCTGCAACTTAAAAAATTAAGAGAAAGAACAAATTAACCTCCCCAATTAAATGCCAAATGAGAAATTCTAAAAATTAAAGGAGAAATTAATAAAATTGAAAATAAAAAACTATTAAATTAATAAATAAAAACCAAGAGTTGGCTTTATAAAAAAAACAATAGAATTAATAAACCCCTGGTCAACTTGATTTTAAAAAAAGAAGAAAGCCAAATTTCTAGCATCATAAAGGGAAAAGGTGAATTCACCACCAATGAGGAGGAAATGAAAGTAATAATTCACAATTATTTTGCCCAACTCTATGCCAATCAATTTGACAATCTAAGTGAAATGGATGAATATTTACACAAATACAAGTTGCCCAGGTTAAATGAAGAGGAGATTAAATATCTAAATAACCCTATGTCAGAAAAAAGAAATTCAACAAGCCATCATTGAACTCCCTAAGAAAAAAATCTCCATGACCAGATGGATTCACAAGTGAATCCTATCAAATGTTTAAGGAACAATTGATTCCAATTCTATATAAACTCATTGGAAAAACAGGTGAACTCTGTCTAACTCTTTCTATGAAACCAATATGGTGCTGATACCTAAACCACGAAGAGTTAAAACAGAGAAAGAAAATTATAGATGTATCTCCCTGATGAATATAGATGCAAAAGTCTTAAATAAAATCTTAGCAAACTAATTACAAGTTATCACTAGGATAATACATTATGACCAAGTAAGATTTATCCCAGGAATGGAGAATTGGTTCAATATTAGGAAAACTGTTAGTATAATTAATTATATCAACAACAAACCTATCAGAAATTATATGACTGGGCAGCTAGGTGGTGCAGTGGATAAAGCACCAGCCCTGGAGTCAGGAGTACCTGGGTTCAAATCCTCTCAGACATTTAATAATTACCTAGCTGTGTGGTCCTGGGCAAGCCACTTAACCCCATTTGCCTTGCAAAACCAAAAAAAAAAGAAATTATATGATTATATCAATATATGCTGAAAAAGCTTTTGACAAAATACAGCACCCATTCCTACTAATAGCACTAGAACATGTAGGAATAAATGGACTTTTTCTTAGAATAACAAGCAGTATGTATCTGAAATCATCAACAAGCATTATATTCAACAGGGAGAGGCTAGAGGCATTCCCAATAAGATCAGGGGTAAAACAAGGAAGCCCATTATCACCACTACTATTCAATATCATATTAGAAATGTCCAGCTATTGAGATAAAAACTCTCTATTTGATAAAAACTGCTGGGAAAATTGGAAGTTAGTATGGAAGAAACTTTGATTAGACCAAAACTTCATTCCCTATACCAAGATAAGATCAAAATGGGTACAGGATTTAGACATAAAAAAAAATATTACAAACAAACTAGAAGATCAAGGAGTAGTTTACCTGTCAGATCTATAGAAAGGGAAGCAGTTTATGACTAAGGAAAAGATGGAGACAATCACTAAAATCAAACCAGATAATTTTGATTACATCAAATGAAAAAACTTTTACACAAACAAAGCCACTCTAACCAAAATAAAAAAAAAAATGTAGTAGGGGTAGCTAGATTGCACAGTGGATAAAGCACAGGCCCTGGAGTCAGGAATACCTGGGTTCAAATCCAGTCTCAGACACTTAATAATTACCTAGCTGTGTGGTCTTGGGCAAGGCACTTAACCCCATTTGCCTTGCAAAAACCTAAAAAAAAAAGAAAGACATGTAGTAAATTGGGAAACGATGTTATAACTATTATTTCTGACAAAGGACTCATTTCTAAAATATACAGAGAACTGAATCAAATTTTAAAAAAAGTCATACCTCAATTGACAAATGGTCAAAGGATATGCAAAAGGCAATTTACAGATGAGGAAATCAAAGTGATTCATAGTCATGTGAAAAATTTCTCTAAATTATTATTTATTAGAGAAATGTAAATTAAAGCATCTCTGAGACCACCTCATACTTCTCAGACTGGCCAATATGGCCAGAAAGGAAAATGATCATTGTTGGAAGGACTGTGGGAAATCTGGGACACTAATTCATTATTAGTGGATCTGTGAACTCATCCAAACTTTCTGGAGAGCAGTCTGAAACTATGCCCAAAGGACAACAAAATGTGTATACCCTTTGATCCAGCAATACTACTACTGGGCCTTTACCCTGAAGTGATGATGAAAAAGAGTAAAAACATCACTTGTACAAAAATATTCATAGCAGCCCTGTTTGTGGTGGCAAAGAATTGGAAATCAAGTAAATATCCTTCAATTAGGGAAAGGCTTACCAAACTGTGGTATATGTATCATGGAACACTATTGTTGTATTAGAAACCAGGAGGTATGGGAATTCAGGGAAGCCTGGAGGGATTTGCATGAACTGATGCTGAGTAAGATGAGCAGAACCATAAAAACATTGTACACCCTAACAGCAGCATGGGGGCGATGATCAACCTTAATTGACTTGCTCATTCCATCAGTGCAACAAAGAGGGACAATATGAGGCTGTCTGCAATGGAGAATACCATCTGTATCCAGAGGAAAGAACTGTGGAGTTTGAACAAAGAGCAAGGACTATTGCCTTTTATTTAGGGAAAAAACTGATAACTTATTGTCTGATCTTGCTATCTCTTCTACTTTATGTTTCTTCCTTAAGAATATGATTTCTCTGGGGCAGCTAGGTGGTGAAGTGGATAGAGCACCAGCCCTGGACACTTAATAATTACCTGGCTGTGTGGCCTTGGGCAAGCCGCTTAACCCCATTGCCTTGCAAAAAAAAAAAACCTTAAAAAACAGAATATGATTTCTATCTCATCACATTCAATTTGGATCAATGTATACCATGGAAACAATGTAAAGACTAGCAAATTGCCTTCTGTGTGGGATGGGAGAGGGAAGTAAGATTGGGGGAAATTTTGAAAGTCAAAGAAAATCTTTTTAAAATGCTAATAAAATATCAGCATATATTAAGAAGAGTACTCAATACTAAGGAGATCATAATCCCCCCTCAAAAACATCTTCTGTCATCAGGTTACATATAGTTCATTCTCTTCATTTCTAGATAAAATATTTTAGGAAGAACTTTGATCATCTGGAGAGTATCCAATTTTATGAAGAACCTCAAAGTCATAACATTTGTGGATCATTTGAAAGGAGTGGTGATACGTAGATTGGAAAATAAGAAACAGATGAGAGGAGATGTATGATGTTTTTTTCCAAATATTTGTAAGGATTATTTCTGTAGAGAAGGGATTAGACTAGAGCTATTTATCCCCAGAATGAAGAATTAGATGGAACAGGAAAAAGTCATAGAGATGAAGATGCAGGCTAGTAGTAAACTTACTTGTTCTAATAGAACTCTTCAAAAATGCAATAGGTAATATAGTAGATAGCAGAATCCTTCTCAATAAACATCTTTAAGTAGTTGCTAGACCACTTTGGGGTGGGGGGGGATCCGGAGGGATTCTTATCCAGGTAAAAATTGGACTCCAAAGTTTCTTCCAACTCTTAGATTCCATGATTTCTCCCACAATATATCTCCCATGTAAATGAAAATACATTCATTCATACATATATATGTATATATATATTTATTATATATTAGATAGATAATATACATTTCCTTGAGAAATGTAACAACAGAAATAACTTTGACAATTTTATATGAATATTTATATCAAATGAAGCATGAAACAGGGACATAGATATATATTCACCAATTATATATCTGTGACTATAATAGGGAAGGAAGAAAGGGAAGAAAGCAAATAGGAGAGGAGAAAACTATTTCCAGGTATTATGCTAAATGTTTTGCAGATTTAATCATCATAACAAATCAATACCCAGTTGTAGAAATTGAGAAAAACAGAGATTAAAGACTTTACAAGGGTCACAAAGTTAGTAAGGGTCTGAAAGAATATTTGAACTCTTATTTTGCTGACTTCAAACACAGATTCTGTTCACTAAGTCACTTAACTATCTTTGTTATCCAGGAAAGAATTCAAATGGAAGAGATCCCCTAGATGCCCCATTTATGAAGGTCATCATACTAATTGTGACAAATTTTTTAATATTAAGGAAACTCCTCCATGTTATCTATAATCACAGAAATGTTTTTGACTATGTACAAAGGGAGAAACAAATGAATAAAGAATATTAATTATTTATATTATATACTTGAAAGAAAAGCCTTTATTGCTATCCATCAGCGCATGTATCTTGGAAAGATTCCAACAATTAAAAACTATCTGGGTCTGAAATTGAATGAACAGACTTCCAGCCAATATGGCAGAGAGAAGCCAGGTTCTGTGCTAAGGTCTCCTGGTTTTCTCTCAGAACTGATATTAATCAAGCCTCTTAATAGTATTTCAATCGACAAAACCTAGATAAAGGAAGCTAGGCGAAGAACATCTACCAACGAGCTCTGTCTTAGGGGAGTATGGGTGAGCTGGGTGGCAGAGAGCAGAGAACCAGCACAGGGATGGCAGGATGAGGCCCAAGGACAAGCCTAAGAACAGCCACAGAGGCTTTGACTGTGTGAGTGGCAGACAGAGAGCTCCAGTGGGACTGGAGGGGGAGTTCTAGCACAGAGTTGCAGAATATGGCTGGATATTGATCTGCTGCCACTCAGGTGGTCTGGCTGGTCAGGGCCATTGGCCCCATCTTTTTCAGTGGAGTCCTCTTCCCAGAACAAACACAGTAACACCCCCACACACACAACTCCCCCAGGCTCAGGCATGGGCAGCATATGTCTCTCAGTAGAATAAGGAGCTTAACTATATAGCCCAAGGAATCAGCCCACATTGTTCAAGGATAACCAGCATCCAGTTGCACTCCCCACCACACCCCCTCCACCCAGGACTAGGGAGTGGGCCACAAATCAAAGTTGCAGACACTCCAGAGAAAGCAACCAGGACCTCCAATACAAGATCCTAGGAAAATGAAGAAAACCCAGCGTGGGGGGCAACTACTGAAAGTTACCTTGTAAATAAAGATCCTAACTCAGAGAGATCTAGAACTTTTGAGGAGAAGATGAACTGGCATCCAGCCCAGAAAGACGTCTTAGAAGAGATCAGGAAGGAGTTTAAAAATCAATTGCAACAATTGGGAAAAGGAACTCAAGAGAAAATTAACACCTTGCAACAAAAAAGAAATCCTTGGAAAATACAATTGGACAAATAAAAAAAAGAAAATAATTCTCTCAAAACCTCAATTAGGCAAGTGGAAAACTCCTTCAAAAATAGAACTGACATATTCAAAAGGGAGTTGCAAAAGGTCAATGAAGAAAATTCTTCTCTAAAAAATGGAATCTGTGGAAACTAATGACTTCATGAGACAACAATAATCCGTTAAACAAAACCAAAACAATGAAAAAAGAGAAGAAAATGTAAAATACTTCATCAGCAAAACCACCTACCTTAAGAAGAGAGACAACTTAAGAATCCATAAGAGCCAATTTAATTGGGATTCCTGAAAACATTTAGGATAAAAAAAAAATCTTGGACTCAATATTACAGGATTTAGTGATAGAAAATTTCCCTGATATCATGAAAACTACTTTTTTAGTGTCTTACCAATCAAACTTCCAAAAATTATTTTAATTAGTTAGAAAAAATAGTTATTGAAAGAATACATCAGTCCCCATCTGAAAGGGATCCCAAAATTAAAACACCAAGGAATATTGTGGTCAAATTCCAGAAGTATCAGATAAAAGAGAAAATCCTGCAAGCAGCCAGAAAGAAACAATTTAGATAACAAGGAGCCATAGTAAAGACTGCACAGGACCAGGCTGAATCAACATTAAGGGATCAAAGGGCCTGGAATGCAATATTCCAAAGAGTAAGGGATCTTGGAATATAGCCAAGCTGAGCCTTCTCTTCCAGGGGAAAAGATGAATATTTAAAGAAATAGGAGACTTCCAACTTTTCCTGATGAAAAGACCAGAGGTAAATAAAAAAAAAATTGGACTTCAAACAGGAGACTGAAGAGACACATGAAAAGGTAAAAAAGAGAAAAGAAAAAAAATTGCTAGCCAATAAGATGAAACTAGCTATATTCCCATCTGAAAGAAAGATTCTCATAACTCTATCAGAAAGAATATACTTAGCCAGTAGTAATAGACAGGTATGACTCATTCATGAGTCTAAGAAAGTGATTTAAAAACAATATGTCCTTAAAGGGGATGCAGGGGGCACAGTAAAGAGACAGGAGGATGGAGAAGATTGAATGGGGTAAATCACATTACATAAAGAAGCACAAAGGACCTATTGCAATAGAGGAGAAGAGAGGAGATGAGAACAGCCTGAATCTTACTCTCATCAGATTTGATTCAAAGATCCCACTCAATTAAGTCAAGACACTTATCTTACCTTTCAAGTATTGAAAGGAGAAAGAGGAAAGGGGGAGGAGGGAGGAAAAGAAGAACTAACAGAAGGAAGGGAAAGAAGAAGGACCAAAAGGGGAAGAAAGGGAAGGGGGGGTTGGCTATGAGGGGGCAAATACACTGGAGGTGGTATTCAGAAGCAAAATACTAAGGAATATGGATAAAGCCAAAATAGGGGGAAAACACAAACAGAGGGAAGATAGCATGGAGGGCAAAAAAATGTTAGTAATTATAACTTTGAATGTGAAAGAGATGAACTCTCTCATAAAACCTAAGCGAAAAGCAGAGTGGATTAAAAAGACAGAATTCTACAATATGTTACTTATAAGCAACTCACTTGAAGCAGAGAGAGATACAGATAAAGTAAAGGGTAAAAGGTTGGAGCAAATATATATTTTGCTTCAGTTGAAGTAAAAAAGGCACAAGTGGCAATCCTTATCTAAGACAAAGTAGGTCCTAAAATGGATCTCATTAAAAGAAATAAGGAAGGAAACTATATCCTCCTAAAAGGTATCATAGGCAATAAGGCAATTTTAATACTAAATATGTATGTATCAAGTAGTATAGCATCCAAATTCTTAAAGGAGAAGCTGAATGAGTTACAGGAATATATAGACAGCAAAACTCTCCTGGAAGACCTCAACCACCCTCTCTCAGATTTAGATAAATCTAACTTTAAAGTAAACAAGAAGGAAGTTAAGGAGGTAAATAGAATGTTAGAAAACCTAGACATTATAGACCTTTGGAGAGAATTGAATGGGGAGAGAAAGGAACATGCTTTTTTTTCTGCAGTAAATGGCACTTAACCAAAAATTGACCATGTACTAGGGAATAAAAACCTTAAAATCAAATGCAGAAAGGCAGAAATAGTGAATACTTCCTTCTCATATCATAATACAATAAAAATCACATACAATAATGGAGAGATATACCTAAAACTAATTGGAAAGTAAATAACCTCATTTTAAAGAATGAGTGGATCAGGGCATCCAAGTGGTACAATGGATAGAGTACTGGCCCTGGAGTCAGGATGACCTGACTTCAAATCTGGCCTTAGACACTTAATAATTACCTAACTGTGTGACTTTGGGTAAGTCACTTAACCCCATTGCCTTGCAAAAACAAAAGAAAAATTAGTAGATCAAACAACAAATTATAAATAGAATTAGTGATTTTATTATATATATATAATGACAATAACAAGACAATATACCAAAACTTATGGGATATATTATATCTTTAAATGCTTACATGAATAAATTAGAGAAAGAGGAAATCAATAAACTAAGTATGCAACTAAAAAAATTAAAGAAAGAACATATTTTAAAACATCAATTAAATACCAAATTAGAAATTCTAAAAATTAAAGAAGAAATTAATAAAATCAAAAGCAAGAAAACTACTGAACTAATAAGTAAAACCAAAAGTTGCTTTTATAAAAAAATAAAACTGATAAACCTCTGATTAATATGATTTAAAGAAAAAAAGAAAGAAAAACCAAATTGTTAGTATCATAAATGAAAAAGGTGAATTCCTCACCAATGAGGAGAAAATTAAAGTAATAACTCAGAATTATTTTGCCCAACTCTATGCCAACCAATTTGATAATTTGAAATGGATGAATATTTACAAAAATATAAGTTGCCCAGGTTAAATGAAGAGGGAATGAAATACCAAAATAACCCTATCTCAGAAAAAGAAATTCAACAAGCCATCATTGAACTCCCCAAGAAAAAAATCTCCATGACCAGATGGATTTGCAAGTGAATTCTATTAAACTTTTAAGGAACAATTGATTCCAATTATATATAAACTCATTGGAAAAATAGGTGAACTCTGCCTCTTTCTATGACACCAGTATGGTGTGATACCTAAACCATGAAGAGTTAAAACAGAGAAAGAAAATTATAGACCTATCTCCCTAATGAATATAGATGTAAAAATCATACATAAAATCTTAGCAAAGTGATTACAGCCAGTTATCACTAGGATTTTACACTATGACCAAGCAAGGTTTATCCCAGGAATACAGGGTTAGTTCAATATTAGGAAAATTGTTAGTATAATTAAATAACAAACCTAACAGAAATCATATGATTTTCTCAAAAGATCCTGAAAAGACCTTTGTCCAACTACAGCACCCATTCCTCCTAAAAACACTAAAGAATGTAGGAATAAATGGATTGTTCTTTAGAATGATAAGCAGTATCTATCTGAAACCATCAAAAAGCATTATATGCAATGTGGATAAGCTAGAGACATTCCCAATAAGATTGGGGTAGAGCAAGGATGCCCGTTATCATCACTATTATTCAATATTGTGTTAGAAATATTAGTTTTAGCAATAAGAAAAGTAAAAAGAAATTGAAATAATTAGAATTTATAAGGAAGAAATAATACTCACTCTTTGCAGATGACATGAGAAAACTAGAGAAAACTAAAAAAAACATCTAAAAAAGCTACTAGAAGTAATTAGCAACTTTAGCAAAGTTGCAGTATATAAAATAAACTCTCATAAATCCTCAGCATTTCTATATATTACTAGCAAGATATGGTAGCAAGAGCTAGAAAGAGAAATCCCATTTAAAGTAACTTCAGACAATATAAAATACTTGGGAGTCTATCAACTATATAAAACACTTCTCAAACAAATAAAATAAGATTTAAATAACTGGGCAAATAGCTGCTCATGGATAGGATGTGCTAGTATAATAAAAAATGACAATTCTATACAAATTAAACTACTTATTTAGTGTCTTACCAATCAAACTTCCAAAATTTATTTTAATGAGTTAGGAAAAAAATGTAACTAAATTTATATGGAGAAACAAAATGCCAAGGGGACTTGATGAAAAGAGTACAAAAGAAAGTAGGTTAGTCCTTACCAGATCTAAAATTATATTATAAAGCATCAGCCATCAAAACTCTCAGGAATTGGCTAAGGAAATCATGGTGGGATCAGTGGAATAGACTAGGTACAACAGAGAGAGCAGGAAATGATTGTAGTAATCTGCTGTTTGATAAACCCCAAAGAGTCTAGCTTCTATGAAAATTACTCTCTCTCTTCGATAAAAACTGTTGGGAAAATTGGAGTTTAGTATGACAGAAACTTGGATTAGACCAATATCTCACACACTATACCAAGATAAGATCAAAATGGCTACAGGATCTAGACATAAAAGATGATATTATATGTAAACTAGGAGATAAAGGCATAGTTTACCCTTCAGAAACTATGGAAAGGAAAACAGTTTATGACCAAGGAAGAGATGGAGAACATCATTAAAAACAAACTAGATAATTTTGATTACATTAAATTAAAAAGGTTTTGTACAAACAAAACCACATTAACCAAGATCAAAAGAAATGTAGTAAATTGGGAAACAATTTTTTACAACTAATATTTCTGAGAAAGGACTCATTTCTAAACTATATAGAGAAAAATAAGTCATTTTCCAATTGACAAATGGTCAAAGGATATACAGAGGCAATTTACAGATGAGGAAATCAAAGTGATCCATAGTCATATGAAAAATTGCTCTAAATCATTACTTATTAGAGAAATGCAAATTAAAGAATCTCTGAGGTACCACCCTCACCTCTCAGAGTGGCCAATATGTCCAGAAAGGAAAACGATCAATGTTGGAAGGGATGAGTGAAATATGGGACACTAATTCATTGTTGGTGGAGCCGTGAACTCATCCAATCTTTCTGGAGAGCAATTTGGAATTACACCCAAAGGGCACTAAAAATATGCATACCTTTTGATCCAGCAGTACCACTACTGGGTCTATACCCTGAAGAGATGATAAAAAAAGGGTAAAAACATCACTTAGGGGTGGCTAGGTGGCGAAGTGAATAGAGCACCAGCCTTGGAGTCAGGAGTACCTGGGTTCAAATCCGACCTCAGACACTTACTAATTACCTAGCTGTGTGGCCTTGGGCAAGCCACTTAACCCCATTGCCTTGCAAAAAAAAAATTTGTAAAGAGTTCTATTTTGGCTTGATTCTTAAAAGTAAACAAAAGCAGTTAGGTGGTACAGTGGACAAAGTGTTGGACCTAGAGTCAGGAAGACCTGAGTGCAGAGCTGGCCTCAGATACTTACTATCTATGTGACCCTGGGAGAGGCATTTAACCTTTTTCTTCCTTGGGGCAGTTAGGTGGTGCCATAGAGCCTTAGAGCACCATGCCTGGATTGAAAAAGACTCGTCTTCCCAAATTCAAATCTGGTCTCAGACACTTATTAGCTGTGTGAACCTGGGAAAGTCACTTAACAGTGTTTCCTCATCTGTAAAATGAGCTGTTGAGGAAGAAAATGTTATATCACTCCAGTATTTTAGCAAGAAAACCTCAAATGAAGTCACAGAAAGTTGGACATGACCGAAAATAAATGAAGATGCACATTTGTCTGGCTCAACTTCCTCAGTTGCAAAATGAGAGACAACACACACACACACACACACACACACACATACACACACATCATATGTTGAGTATTATTAGGGATTCTGAGGAGAAGATTCTTTTATAGAGCTAAACTAAATCACATGACTTGTAAACTTCCTATACTGAGATTGTGTACAATCATGTATGGTTAATACCTATTCTCGCAGGTGTGGGATTGCCTCATGATATTTCCTGAAGAAAGACCTATCATTCACCTTTCCAGTTCTATCCACTCTCACTCTTTCTTGTCATTGGCAAGGGATATCATAGAACATTGAAGCAGATTGTCCCAAATGATAGATATTTTGACATCATTCTGTTCTATTGATGTATAAACTCCTTGTCTCCCTAAGAGAATCTGCAAATCAGAGGGTAAAAGTCACATATGTAGATTCAAAGCTAAAACCTAAAACAATATTTGTCAAGATAGCTTTTGATCTGAGAGCTGGTTATTATTTCTAGGCTAAAAAAATAGATATCTATACATTTGCACCTAATTTATGTCATTTTGAATATATTCTTGTCTTCTCATTCCCTTTCATGTCTTATATCTTCCATTCGCAATGTTTCCTCAAATTCCACTAGGAATTTCTGAAAGAAGAAAGACATAAAATCACAAATTTATATCAGGAATCAGTATATGGCCTATTATATAATACTATACCCAAAGTATGCTGAAAATAGGTAAATATTTATAAAGGGTCTTTGCTTCATTCCTACCTTCTCTAAAACAGAATCATTTTTCCTAAAGTAGCAACAGGGCTGTTCAACTCTAGAGAAATTAACTTCATGTTCTTTCTTTGGAATCTATCTTTTTTCACCTCTCATGAAAAAGCAAAGAACAAATTGGGTAATAAAAATGTTTTTCTAGGTTTTTGCTGATTTCAGCATTTTCTTACATATTCATCTCTTTCTCAAAATCAAAATTTCATTCTTATCTATACAGGTCTTCTTACACACACACACACACACACACACACACACACACACACACACACAAACACACAGAGACATTCTACCAACTCCACAGCAGAGATGACTAGCCCTTCTTAAAGAATGATAAACCTAATAATTCAGTCAAACATCCTAGTGGGAAAAGATTAAGGCCATAATCTAAGCAAAAAAAGCCTGGAAGCAGTATTGAAATATCAATACTACTTTGTTAGTAGCCTCACTTCCAACACTGAAAAATGCTGGGTTAATATGAATATGCTCACTTTTTAAAGCCAGGAAGTAACTTGTCAGGACACTTTGAACTTCAGGTCATAGGCACAATTGTATTTCAAGTACAGCAAATAGTAGACCATTGAGATAATATAATCACTACTTTTGTGAGTTAAGGTCATACTTCTTAATATAGTGCTAATAATGCTTCAATGTTCATTTTGCTGCCAATCACAAAATGACGTTTTACATGTTCTGAGTAAGTTTGTCAATGACATTTCTCCAGAAGAGATCAAGTTTTCTTTTCTTTTTTTCCCCACAAAGTACCCCAACTTCCTTTGATCAGTGTTAAGCCGAATGATAATTAAAATAATAGTAACAGTAATTCATCCATTCCTTCTTAGTTTAGGGACCATATTTGTGCTCAAATTTAACTAGATATACAAATTGTTTCTCACATACATATATCTATATGTAAGGTGGAGTTGGCAAAGGGAAGGGTTAGAAAGAGTGGGCAGGGAAGAGAAATCAATCATTCAAGCAATTCAGAGTAACTCAAGGCTTCATTGCTAAGCATTCAGTAATACTTTGCATATATCCTGTCAGGCAGGGCAAATTTTTCAAGTTTTTAAGAGAATATTTCCTAATTCCCATTTATAAACACTTTAAAAATAAAAATCCAAGGGATAATTTAAAAAGAAATTTGTGAATAGCCAATGAAACAGTGAACTTAAGGTCATACATCCTGTCCCTTAAGCAATGTTTAGGTATTACCAATATATGAAAGATAGATGAGATGTCCCTCATGGTAATACAGCTTTTAACCTTTCCTCTCCTCTACCATGACAGGGGTGAATTACAGTAAATGATGGTTACCCTGTCTGCAGTATGGACAATTGATTTGACCTGACTGCCTCCAAAGCTCTAATGGACTTTGTGGCTGAATCCCCTGAGATATAAAATATGTCCAAGTGAATTGGGGCAGGTTAAAGAACAGACCTGCTTTTCATTGCAGGCTCAAGCTGTAATAGATCTCCCAGTTGTTCAGAGCAGAAGATTAAAAATGAT